>NW_010234736.1:16436-48887 GCF_000690775.1 Eurypyga helias
GGAATGTTTCACACAGCAACCAGGAGGTTTGGAGAGAGGGTAGGTGTAGAAGACACCATCGTAACTTTGAACCAGCTGGAATAATTTCCAAGCTGTGGTCCGCAAACCCCTGTTGGACTACAAGGCTATGGTAAGTTAAACAGCTGTTTGGCTAAACCATAGCTAACAGTGTTTTAAATAGTGTTTCCAATTAAAAGTTTGATCAGCTGGGTATGTGGTGGTTTTTGAAAAATGTTAAGGGCTGATAATGATCTGTTGTTCCAAGAATATGGGAACCACTGTTCTGGAGTGTATGGAAAGGTAGAGAACACTTTCTCAGCTTCAGATAGCTGATAGAAGCAACAGCCACAGGTTCCCAGAAAGGAGCCAGGAAGAGCAGTCTTGTAGCATTAACCCTTCCATTCCCACCACCTCCTCCCCAGTAACAGAACTGTGGAGTTCTTAATCATTGTCTTTGAGTATCACTAAAAGTCTGCATACCCCTGCTTTTCACATATACTCGTCACTAGTAGTTTTAGTTTTCGGGGAGTGAGCATAATTTTTCAAGTCTTGGGTCCTCATCACACAAAGATTAAAGTTGTCAGCTCTACTAGATTTGAATTAACACCTGGTTTCTCATTGCCAGAAAAACAGAAATTTCTATTCTGCCATTATTAACAGACACAAACTTCCCTTGCAAAGCATGTCTTATTACAGCATCTGTTAATTACTTTTTAAAAAGTCTCAAACCTATTTGACCAGCTTCTTTTAATTTATGTCAGCTACCTGAAGGGTAATTCTACATCTTGAAAATCTTCTTTGTCCTCATATCAGGTCTCACTACTTTTTTTTTCCCTACTGAAAACTATCCAGAATCATAAAGTTTTTGTCTTGTCAGTGCTTTTAGTTACCCTTGACATAGGTGTCTTCCCGTTGTCCTGAGTACCATACAAGCACATCCTGAGTACCATACAAGCACATCCATCAGTAATTTGTAGATGTTGTCTTTTCCAACATACTGCGCACCTTTATGTTACGAATTACAGTGGTGTCAAATTTAAGAAATACCAAATTGTAAGCCTTATTTAAATGCTATAAATACGTTTATCCTGAAGAAATCGATTGTCTAATCTAAAATTACTGTAGTGTATTTTGTGAAATTTAAACAAAATACTGGAAACAAATGTTACTGACAAGTGTTTTGAAGAAACTAAGGAAAGTTGGCAGGTGAGCATGCTCTGTGTAACCTTTTTCTGTTCCATATTACCCGTGTGATTTGATACATACATGGAAAAATCATAGAATCACAGAATGGTTTGGGCTGGCAGGGACCTTAAAGACCATCTAGTTCCAACCCCCCTGCCATGGGCAGGGACACCTTCCACTAGACCAGGTTGCTCAAAGCCTCCCCCAGCCTGGCCTTGAACACTTCCAGGGATGGGGCATCCACAGCTTCTCTGGGCAACCTGTTCCAGTGCCTCACCACCCTCTCCGGGAAGAACTTCTTCCTGATATCTAATCTAAATCTCCCCACTTTCAATTTAAACCCGTTACCCCTTGTCCTGTCACTACAGGCCCTTGTAAAAAGTCCCCCCCAGCTTCCTTGTAGCCCCCTTCAGGTACTGGAAGGCTGCAATAAGGTCTCCCCGGAGCCTTCTCTTCTCCAGGCATGTTCAGCCTGGAATATGAGGGGGTTTGTGCATGTTTTAATATTATCTTGCTTATCTTTAATATTATCTTGCTTAACACCTGTTGCTAACTTATAGGATTCTGAGGTTGTCTTCGCTGAGGCTTAAGCTACTAGCTGACTGTGAAATCAAGGGGAATTTATGCCTTGCATGAGAAAGGAACACATAAGGGAGGAGTAACTTTGGCTGTAGCGTGGAAAAAGGTTACTTCCTCCTGTCATCTGTGAGTGATTCATGACTCTAGACAAGGCGTAGGGGTATGAAGCAGTGATGGGGTATATCGGTAGGAGTGAACAAAGAATTTGAAATAGGAATCAGAACAGGGTTTCTGTCAGAGTGGGCAAGATCACAGTTGGGTAAATGCATTGGGGTCAGTTGGAAGTCACTTCACCATGGAACATGGCTACAGCTGTCTCTCTGAATCAAGCTCACTCCACACTTGCCCTAGCTACGCCCTTCCTGTGTCTTCTGGAACCCCAGCTTCTTCTCCAGTTCCTGCACATGACCCTCCTAAGTGGAAAATCTACTTTTCTGCTTATTCCAGGAATGGTAACACACAAAGGTATAAATGGTCCCCCAAATCTCTCCCATCTAAAGCTTCTCTTCTGTCCTACTATACTTTCTTCTGCCTTCTGCCTATGGGGTTTTACACTGTTGGTGCTGACAGACAAATGAATCATAGAATCATTCAGGTTGGAAAAGACCCTTTAAGATTGTTGAGTCCAACCGTTAAGCTGGCACTGCCAAGTCAACAACTAACCCATGTCCCTAAGCATCACATCTACGTGTCTCTTAAATCCCTCCAGGGATGGTGACTCAACCACTTCTGTGGACAGCCTGTTCCAATGCCTAACAACCCTTTTGGTGAAGAAATTTTTCCTAATGTCCAATCTCAACCTCCCCTGGCACAACTTGAGGCCATTTCCTCTTGTCCTATCCCTTGTCACTTGGAAGAAGAGACCAACAGCCCCCTCGCTACAACCTCCTTTCAGGTAGTTGTAGAGAGCCATAAGGTCTCCCCAAGCCTCCTCTTCTCCAGGCTAAACAACTGCAGTGCTGTCAGAGGACTTGTGCTTTAGACCCTTCCCCAGCTCCGATGCCCTTCTCTGGACATGCTCCAGCACTGCAGTGTCCTTGTAGTGAGGAGCCGAAACCTGAACACAGTGTTTGAGATGTAGTCTCACCAGTGCCATGTAAAAAGGGACTCAAATGAGCTTTGGAAGTGCTGGGTGCAAAATAATAATGCTTTTCTTTTCCAACATACAGTTTGCATCTTCTCCAAGTGGGACATGTCCCATTGTTTGAAATCTGCTGATCATAGATGAATTCTTTTGTTCTTTTTTCTCCTCTTCATAATGTACTTATTACAATGTGATGGTTTTCTTCCACGTGATAAATTATTTTTTAGATGCTGTTTGTCTTACTAAACAGCAGGAAAAAATCTCCGATTTCTAAGGCTTAGTCCCTTTGATTTGCATTTTTCTATGATCTACGACCTTCCTAAAAATAATTAATTAACCCAGGCAATGATTGCACTTACTGGTGGTCAGTTGAAGCTTACTGACAGGATGGTTGCTTCCCTTAATTATTATTTGGAATGTCTCTTAGAAGTTGCTCACGAAGACCAAAGGGTATGCATAAAGACTGAAAGCTGATGTCTTAGGACATCCCTCTAAATGCAAATTTTTTTTAAATTAGAGTTTGTTTTGGACACAGATCTTTTCATAAGCCTTCAGCTTTTATTTAACAGCTTTTCTTAATATATGATTGCATACTTACTTCTGTGACTAAACTTAGCTAGCCAAAAGCATAATTTCTGTAAAAATTTTAAATTCAGTAATTTAGTTAATAAGCCTTTCAGCACCTGACAATACAAATAGGTTAACTAGCAAGTAGCAAGATCACTGTAACAATAATAAAATAAAGCATACTTCCTTTTTTTTTTTTGTTAGAGGGTACATTTTAATGGAAAACTATTTTTATGTTTCTTGGGCAGATTTTTATAGTGGGTATAGCGATCACTCTTTTAGTAGTCAATGTTGGTCCTTAAAAATTGGCTCTACTCTTGTTGCTTGTCATATGTCATTTTATCTTTAAAGACTGCAGGAGTTCATGATTTCTGAGAGGTAACACCTTGAAGTTTTGGCACTATGCTCTGCAAAGTAACTTAGACTAAGCTGACTTTCTGTTATCATGTCAGTGAAATATCAAATGTTGATACTATGTGTGAAGCAACATTGATATAATGGCTATGAAGTTACTTGAAAAAAAATCTTGTAAAGATGGATTTTGTGTTTAGAAGAGCTGGCATTTAAAATGTATGTCGTGGTTGTTTATGAATTGCTGCAGGAGAAAAAAATATTTACATTTGTGTACAATATGCTAGTCTTAACTCTAGCTATTTTTATCTCCTTCTAAATATCTTATCATAAGCTGGTTATAAAGTATTTAAAGATATGAATCATGTCATTTGTTGAAGCATTCAGTGCATCATTTAAAAAGGAGAGAAGCGGACGTGCACTTCTTGTAACAGCTAAGCATAAAAATAAGGTATCAGAGATAATAATATAGTTCCAAATCAGTAAAAATAGTTGTTACAATTTGCTGTCTGAGCAGAGCTCTTCACAGAATGGTGATCTCATTCTAAGATTACAGTTCTCTAAATAGATTTTCATTGCTAAACTTTATTCTGGTGATTTTATATCTTTGTTGGAAATGAGAGAACACAAACTCTTAAATTTTAAGTAATTGATCTTCAGCCATGCTAAAAGCTTTCAGTTCTTGGTATTTCACCCCAGGATTGGATCCATAGCCTTTTTAATTTTGGAATTTCAGAAGTTGTGCAGGTGAGTAGGAAAAAACAAATGTGAAAGGAAGAAACTGAAACGGAGAGGAGGAAATTATTTTCCTGTACAGAAGGAAGGGAAAGATGAATAACAGTATAATGAGCATAGGTGAAATAATAGGGTGAAAAGGGAGGAGTCAGGTAAGTATTTACACCAGTGTTTTGTATTAAGTGCTCAGACATGTCATGTTTTATGGAAATCAGATTGAGACTTCGGCTTTCTGACTAACTGCTCTGCTGAGCTGTATTTCAATCTCTGCATTTTTGGTTTAGCACAGTTGCTTCTAAGGAAGCTTTTAAATTGACTTTCAGAGCCAACCTGAGTCACAAAATGCATTATCCTACTAGAAAACGATGACTCTTCCTAAGTTAGGTCTTAAAAAAACTCACTATTAGACACCAAAAAATCAAAGCCAGTTTTTAACGTGTATGTCTGGTTTTAATTCTAGTCACTAGTATTTGGGGCAGGGCAGAGGCAGGAGGGCAGGCAATAAGACTTGAGAGTGGCAACATTTTTGTGCAAAACATAATTGTAGTAATGCTGAAATTGAGAATCAAAACTACTAATTAATCATTATTCAACAAGACTAGGCAAAGTCAATTAATTCATAACAAAATGCAGCTGTAAAACAATGGATTACTTACATTGACTTTCATTACAGGTTAGACATCAGTGTGTGGATTTCGTCCATAAGCTGCAATAACATAAAATAAATTAGGAAATTGGCAAAAAAAAAAAAGAGAATTCAGTAATTTGCTCATTTATGTGCTTAGTTGCTGCATGATTCCCAAGCATATACATGGTATTATAGCGGAGTAAATGTTTAGGGAAATTATGTACTTTTTAAGATGAGCAATTAGCTGATACTCGTGTCGTGACTGTAACTGCCCTTCATGAGCTCCCATGCTAAAAACTTAATTTTAAATACAGAGATAGGGACCTCCTATTTTCTTATACTCACTTGGTGGTATGCATGAAGGGCCTTCACTGTCCGCCTGAGCAACATTTCGGTGTAACTGAGCCATGAACTGATGCACGAGAGTAACATCCCCTCTAAAACTGCCCCGTTGCTGACTGGGAGCAGAAAGAGTGAAATGGGTGGAGCAGGGAGAGGCCTTACAGTGCCAATTCACAAATAATTATGGAGTGGTAACATCTACTTTTTGGAAGGTAGCGTATTAATTTCTGCTGATGAGAGAGGTAGGTCTGCACAAGAATAATGCCATAAGTTGCTGTGTGATAGGGTTCCCTTTCCTGTGCAGCCTCTGCGGCACTGGGCAGGAGGTTTTAAGGGTATCCAGTGAAGATATGAGTACTGGAAAACTGACATAGCTGTACTCTTTATTCATTCTAAAAGGAAATTGAAATTAAATGCAGATACAACTTTTAGAAGTTCTAAGTAAGAACTTCATGACATATTTTATAATGAGCTCTTACTGTTGGGTTGTTTTGCATTAGTGTTACACTGGTTTATGTTACATGACTCTAGAACTGTTTACATCATATAAATTCTTCAGGGCAAAATCACATTCCAAGTGGACTGATACTTAGATTTTAAAGATGTCTTTTTAATTGCATTGTAACTGACAACTCGGTGTTGTCCTCGTGGAACAGACAGTGTCAGGATGGCTGTATTCTGAAATAGTCATTAGTGGAAGACCATGGTGCGCGTAGATCTCCAATGAGGTATGAATCGCACAGTCCCAGGATTATGTCTCTCTGTACTAACAAAGTGTTGACTGTGAACTGTCCCTTTGATGTAAATTTCAGCCCCACATCAGTGCCCAGAAGGAAAGGTCCCTTCCCTATCCTTTTCTCTGGATGTTTATCCTTTATTCCTGCAGTTCTGTAAGAGCAGAGTCTTGGTATTGTGTCTGGGCTGGCAAGCTGGTGAAGGTGGTGTGAAGAGGTTGTCCCCACAGACCTGCTCCTGCACAGACTGGGCTATACACTGACTTCAAAGCCAACCTTTCACCCATTCACAGATCCACAGAGTGGTAGGGGATGGAAAGGACCTCTAGAGGGCATCTAGTCCAACCCCCTGCCAGAGCAGGATCCCCTAGAGTAGATCACACAGGAACAAGTCCAGGCAGCTTGGGAAAGTCTCCAGGGAAGGAGACCCCACCACCTCTCTGGGCAGCCTGTTCCCGTGCTCTGTCACCCTCACAGGGAAGAAGGGTTTCCTCATGGTCAGGTTGAACCTTCTGTTTTCCAGTTTATGGCCATTGCCCCCAGTCCTGTCACTGGACACCACTGAGAGGAGCCTGGCCCCACCTTCCTGACACCCACCCTTGAGATATTGATAAGCATTGATAAGATCCCCCTCAGCCTCCTCTTCCCCAAGCTAAACAGACACAGCTCTCTCAGCCTTTCCTCATGCGGAAGAAGCTCCAGGCCCTTCATAGTCTTAGTGGCCCTGTGCTGGACCCTCTCCAGTGGTTCCTTGTCCTTCTTGACCTGAGGAGCCCAGAACTGGACACAGCACTCCAGGTGAGGCCTCACCAGCACAGAGCAGAGGGGGAGGGTAACTTCCCTCGACCTGCTGGCCACACTCTTCTTAACGCATCCCAGGATGCCGTTGGCCTTCTTGGCTGTGAGGGCACACTGTTAGCACTGTTGGGCACGCTGACTCTTGTGTTTAATTACAGTCCATTTAAAACAACCACCCTAATGTAAGTATTCAAGCCATAGGATTTCAACTTTTTTTCACAGCAGTAGTTGCTGTATTTAGTAACATATGACTGAAATATCAGCAGTGCTATTTTAAGTATCAGTTAAATGTGATATTTCCTGACTCAGGTCTTAATGTTGGGAATATAGAATCCCAGTGATGTCAAGCTTTGATTTTTACTTACAGCAGGTCAACTTGAAGCCCTGATAGTACGTAATTAGTCCTAATAGAAAAGCAAACTTTCTTTTATTTGGGTCAGAGTTCATTTTTGTGCTGTGTATAGTGAGAACGAGTCATGTTCAGTAATAAAAAAAAATTGTGCAGCACAAACCTATTACATGTTCTGTGCAGATGAAAGTCATTAGTAAATTTTCTTTGTTCAGAGTAAAGGAAGTTGAAAACATGCTGTTTCTCATATTATTTTAATCCAAATGTTGTTATCCATAAGTATCCAGCTTAAAGATACGCTGCTAGCTTCACAAATACCTAGTGAACTTGACAGAATCAATTACTTTTCCAAAATGTGACTCAGAGTCTAAGATTCAGACCTTAGGATGGGATGAATCGCCCTCTGGAGGTGCCGGTTTCAGTCTACTGACTTCACAGTAATCCTGCTTTGAACTGACTAGCTCAAATGAAAAGTTGAGTGGCCTGTCACCTTACGAGAGGAGGAACTGAGCATCTCATACCATACATACTAGGTCTTTTCTGTAGACTTCTTTCTTTTTAAGAGCAGCTGCCTTATTCCTCACCTTTTCTGTTAGTGTTCTCCTTGTACTGTTTCTAAAATGAATAAGCACAATTGTTACTGATGCTGTTTCCTGTGTATTTTGTGGGTTTTCCTGTCCTTTTTGATCTTATCTTTCCCTGTTTTTTTTCTTTTTCCTGACTCTTTTTAGCTACCATCTCTTCTGAAGCTTTTCACTTGCTACCTCTCTGACCATCCTACCTTCCATATTGAGAGTATTGTCCTTCTGATGCAGAAGATTGCTGACCGTTTCCTTTGATGCTGATGCCAGTATTTTGTGGGAGAGATAGTACTGTAGTGAAGTCGTAGAAAAAGAAGAATATGGCACCCATGAATTTTTTACTGTTTTGAATAGTAAAGAAGTATTGTTCTTCTGCCTTCATATAAAATGTGCTGGTTTCCTAATGTACTTGTAATTCAAAGATGTTTGTAGAAATGTAAATCAAGTGTGAAGAATATAAAATCCATATTAAAGACATTTTAATTTGACAAAATACAGCATTAGTCTTTATTTTAAAAGTTGAGTCCTACATGGCTCACTTGCAAAATTGGGATAGATTTAAAAAGTTGTTTATTGGTAAAGTCTGACTTATTAAAAGGTTAAATTATTTTCATCCTTCCTATGGTAATATCTTCTGGAGCTATTAAACCTCTTTCCTTCTCTCGAGTTCTCTGTCTTCTCCCTTTTTCAGTTCCTTTTATTAACCAAAGCTTCCTGTTACATTCTACACTGGACTGTCCTAACTCTTTTGGTTCAATACTGATACATTTTTCTCTCATGTATGCATCCATTTGCCTAAAATTTTGCCTTAAGCATGGTCATATATATTCAAGAATGTATTTACTTCTAAACAGAGAGGGATCTGCTATTTTAGGACTTCCAGTAAACCAGATAACAAACTTAACAATTCAGTGACAGCATTTTAAGTTTTTTTAATGACACATGTGCCTTCATAGGATCAAAGTACCTTGCCTCCTGCATCATGGAATAATAACTATGGACAGAGATAAACATTCCCCTAAAAATACAGACAACTGGTACTTGTTCCGAATAGGAATGCTAACTTAAAAAGAGCATCTGAATGCAAGCAAACATGCTGTATTCATAAATGGTATGGCAGAGGTTTTCAGATTTTATTTGCAGATAAAGAGGAGTACTAATGGAAGGAGTGCTTTGTATTGATAGTAACAGAAGCAGTTAAAGTTAAAAAAAAAAAGACACAACTAAAAATGCACAGCCATAAAATCAGGACAATTTTTGAAAATAATGCTTTGTTATAGCAGAAATAGTATATGTAAGTTAATGTTTTCTGAGGGGTAGATATGGACATGTTTTATTATCTGTACTAAATGTTCTTCAGATAATCTGAATTCTTTAGATTGCAATAAAAGGAATGCCAAGTACATGATGCAACATAAATACTGAAGTTCAGAACTTTTCATTTTAGGTGTGTAAAATAGATTCTGCAGCCTCTCTGATACTTACAGTACTTTACAACAACAGTAATAATAGCAACTTCCAAGAAAATGATTGGAGGTGTGGCTGAGAATGTAATTTATGGTGCCTAAAAGTTTTTAACTAGTACAGTTACAAGTAGGACTTTGCATAATTTTGAGCCCATTAAAACAGCACCTTCTTTGGCAGATTCATTTACTGAGCGTGAGGATGACATTACAGAGGGGGATTAGACAGTAGAGGAAATTTGGAATCTCTGAAACAGTTACACTGATGATGAGGTTTCGGGTTGTACAGTAGTAGCAGTAAGTTTCTTGTTAGAATGAATCAACTGCAACTAATTTTGTAAAAGTGAACCATATGGAATTCATCTGTAGAAAAAGAAAGAAAATTAAAAACTATGGAAAACCTGTTAGGATTTTTCTGGGGTGTATCCTCAAATGGTATAAATTGGTATGCATAAAGTTAGGTTACCACTGCTTACTGAAGATTTGTCCTTGCTATTAACTATATAATACAATACAGATCCTGAAATAGTCCCTTACTTAATACCTGGATTCATTTTACAGCAGAGTAGTTATAAGGAATAAGGTCTTACTCATCATGAGAAATAACACAATTCTAACAATGGCATATTATTGTGTAGAAGGAAGTACATCAAACCGACTTGGATCAGCATAGTTTTAGAAAATTGCTTTGGTTTTGAGAGTACTGTATTGATATCGCTTGTTTAGTTACAGAACTCTTGCTTGTTTAACAGTGGGACTAATCTCAAATTTAGAGTTGCAGTTTGAAGATAAAGTTAGATTTAAAGTCAAGTTTATGTACTTTTGATTGACAATTTTTGGGTGACAATGTCCCAGTTAAAATGTCTACCTTTTTAGTAGATGAAGAACGGTGAGGAAAGCGTAGCTGGAAATACTAACAGGGCAGGAAAGATTTTTCAGCAAATGAGTATGTGTAACCGTAAGGAAACACATACAAGAGGAAAATGAATTTGAGTGACTATTGCTACGTTGAGATGGGAAAACATACTTCATCTATGAAGTCCTGCAGGAAATAATAATGAGAAATAAGGTCTTTCTGTTCATAAACACAGCTTAGGTACGTGTGGTCTTGAGAGGTGCAGCACCACTACGAATTCCATGAAATGTTCTTTGATCTCATTACAGACAAGTCTGGCTAAGTCATAAATAGAATATAACTATCTGTTGCTATATAAGGAAGGTAAGGTGGGGGAAGCATAATTTATGAAACCACCACCCTGCTTGCAGATCCTGCAGTTTGTGTGGCTGGCAGACACAGAAATAATTCACAAATGAAGATGCAAACCCCATGAAGATTGTGTTGAAGGTTTGTTTCATTTGACTTTCTCTAAGATTATGAGGATCTCTACAATTATGTTATATACACACACATATTGTAATAAATATATGTTATACATACATATATTGTTGTGTATTTGAAAAGAAATGTTGGAAAAGCTGTAGAAGAGGAATTGGAGTTACATGTAAGAAATGTTTCAAAATAGTCTACAGGAGGATATTTTTGTATAGTACTTAAAACAACTGGAAGGAGTAATGAGAGTTAATTCAGTCCTGGATCTGATAGTGGTCAGAAAAAAAAAGGTCCTAGATCGAAGATGAAGACCTTATGAATGTACAGTGCTTCTGGTTTAATAGAGATACCAGGAAAGGGGTAAACATACTGTGAAAATCACTGACAGAAATGTAGAGTTTGAAGAGTGAGTGCAGAAAGCCGGCTCAGCAATAACACTGCAATGGAATAAGAGCAAGATTCTGCTGTAAATAATTTTTTAGTGAAGTATAAAGTGGGAGAAAAGAAAAAGGGAACTGGAAATGGGAACTTTAAGCTTGCCACCATGCAAAGATAAGACAGAAAGAAAGCTCGGACCGTGTGATGCTATCTGGGAAAGCCTAATTGTCCGCTTACTTAGTATACATTTGCTAGTGTAACCTGAAAATACGTGAAACTTCTAAAGAAACACTAGAAAGCAGGTTTTTTCAAATTTTTTTCACCTATTAATTTTTGACTGCAATAGAGTAATACTGAATAAGAGGAAATGTGAGACCACTGTCAACAAATCAGGTCATTTATTTGAAAAGATAGTTGAAAAGGCTGCAAACAAAAATGGTAATTGAAAATACAGAAAAATATCTGAACATATGAAGGGGTCCAGATTCTGTTCTGCTCACTGGAGGTAGCACAAGGTAGTCAAGATCCATTCCTACTCACAGGCTGGGAATTTGCCTGCCATGGGGAAGTCACTGTCAGCCTGACACCGGTCTGTCCCTCTCCCGCGCCACCGGCTCTCGCCGTTCGCGCAGGTTTGGTAAGGGGACTGTAAGAAGGTCTGCCTACTCACTGCCTGTTTTCAGCTGCACTTTATTTCTTAGATGACATCTGTACCAGAAAACAAAATGGACCACAGCCCGGTCAGGAGTTGGTAGCAAATTACAGCTCGCATTGGCATGGCTAACCAACCCATCTCTCCTGCAGCAGCGTGCCTGGGTTCGTACTGCCTGCTAAGAACAGTCCCTATGCTGTGCTGTTCCCCAAATCCCGCTGTGTCTTACCTGACCGCATGTTGGCTGGGCCAAAAGCGTGCCAGAGAGCTTGCTAACAGTCAAATGGCATGGAGTAGCACGTGGTGGAGCACTGTGCCTGGGCCCTGTTCAGCTCAGGAACACAGATGTAACGGTATGAGCTACATCCCAGTTGCCAATAATTACGACTGGACAAGCCTGCTCTAAATTAAATTGCAATGGCATGGAAGCCAACAACCTGTAGGTATCTTTCAGACTACTCTTCTACTACTTTCAGACTACTCTTCTTCTACTACTCTAAGAGCCTGTAGTGATAGGACAAGTGGTAATGGGTACAAATTGAAATCAGGGAGGTTTAGATTAGATATCAGGAAGAAATTCTTCACAGAGAGGGTGGTGAGGCACTGGAACAGGTTGCCCAGAGAAGCTGTGGATGCCCCATCCCTGGATGTCTTCAAGGCCAGGTTGGATGTGGCTTTGAGCAACCTGGTCTAGTGGAAGGTGTCCCTGCCCACGGCAGGGGGGTTGGAACTAGATGATCTTTAAGGTCCCTTCCAACCCAAACCATTCTATGATTCTATGATTCTTCCTTGAACAGAAATGTCAATGAATGTATAAATGTGGGTGTTAGTGTCTGACTTAATTAAAAGGAAAGAAAGCCTCGAAAATCTGAAAAGTTGGTAAATTATGAAAGCCAGAGGAGGCCAATAAAAGCCAAAACCACTTTTCTGATGTGGAAATACTTTTAAATGGAAACTGGAAGGGCAGTTAGATGAGTGACTATTCAAAATAAGCAAGGTTACAATAAGGAAGTTGGTATATGACCATTTGGATAAACAGATTTAGTTCATTATTAAAATGCAGTTTGGGTCCCCCTTATGTGGACTTCCTTTTGGGATAAAAGCTTGAAATAAAATGCATTTGCTTATGGTGGTTTATTCTAAGATTTTTGAGAAGGACCTGATGCTGAAGTGGGCCCACTTCAATATAAAATAGTGATCTCATCATGCACATGATAGGATAAGTGCTTTACTGAATATTTATACAGATTTCAAAAAGGGATATGCAATAATATCTTGGGATTAACATAATCTCTGTATTACTTGGACAGTTTTCCAGTATGTGATGTAATTACTATTAGGTTCCAGGTCATATTTTGACCTAGTGAGGTCACCAGTTATTTTCATGATCATTTCTATTTCTGCAGGTTGTAGAAAACTGTGCACAGGATGCACAAAAAGGGGAAATAAAATTACATTCACAGACTACTTTGTGACCTGGGATTAACTGCTTATGTCTGAAGACAGAAAGTAAAAAGGGAAAGGAAAATGGGGCAGATCAGACAACGTTGGAACGCAGTGTGTTAGCTTTCAGTTGAATATTGTCTTTTAAGTTACTCAGAGCTAAAGAGAGGAAATAAACTGCTCAAATAAAAACTCTATGCAGATTTTGTAAGGGGTCAGCTCCTCTGTTGAGCGCTGAGGATGTAAAGGGCATAAATGAAATAATAAATAGGGAAAAATTTTAGGATGCTATAGATCAAAGGAAAACGGCCAGCAGTTGAGAAGGAAGTTTGGGAGTAGGTGTTTGGAAACAATGCTTATTAGGAAATGATTCTGAATGAAACACTGGGAAGCAAATAGACCATCATAACAACTATTCAGCAATGAATTTGCCTATAGATTAAGTACTTGGAGAAGCAGTTGGGCAGAAATGCAGGCCGCTTTTCTGGAAGAACTAACCAGCTATTCTGGCTTAATGTATTGCTGTCAGCCATACGTGCACACGGTAGGGAACACGCTATGTTGGGGAAAATCACTTCTGTAGTATCAGTGTGTGATTCTGTACCTTTGGCTTGCTTGGGCTTCAGTAGAGTTATGTTCTTGCAAATAACAGAAACTACATTTTTAAAAAGCAGGAGGATATTAATGAAAAATATAAGAAAGTACAATTATTTACATGTAGAAGGAGAAAAACATAAAGCAAATCTGTCAAATAATGTATTACTACCTGAAAAAAAGAGCTTGCTTTCTTATGATGAGCTTGTAATTTTGAAATGCAAATGCGTTGTATGAAATTATACTATGCATATAGATCCCCTCGAGCACAGTTTTAGAAAATGACATGAAAAAACCAAACAAAATATTTGAACTTGTCCACTTCTCTCTGAAAACATAACATATTCTAAACCTCATGGCTGAACTGCCAGAACTGGTAGTTCCTGTTTTGAGGAAAAAAGTCGTTTTAAGACTTCTGTGAAAAGAGATTCTGAAAAATGGGATGGGAGACAGTGCAGGTAGGACTGTCTGCTAGAGAGTTGTTCATAAACCGATTCTCTATTGCGAATACATCCTGGGCCCATCACTCCTGCTTAAAATAATCACTTGTTGGGGGTTGCCTGTCTGTGTTTCCCAAGGAAATGGGGGGACGTAGGTTTTAGGAGCTGCTGGAAGCTACATTGGAGTGTCAAGGGGGAGATGACTACATCAGAATTTGGCTGCAGGGTAGAGGAATTGTAAAAAGACTTTTCCAGAGGTGGGGAATGTGTGATTTTGAGAAGTGTAAGGCTGCTGGAAGCCTTAAAGCCTAGTTACTCATTTAGTATATTGAGAGCACACCTAGGTACCGGGGATTTGAATGTTTTGCAGTTGCATAGATAAACTAGATTACAAAGAACAACTACTAAATTTCAGGAATTCATTATGAAAGTACCCTATGAATAAACTATATGAAAATTACAAAGCTAAACCAAACCATAGAAACCACTTCTTAGAAGAACTTTCATATGTGACTGTGATACAGTTGCACAGTCTGTGCAAGTGAAGTAGAGCGAAGAAGCAGAAAATCTGGGCAAGATGTCATAGACCACTGCCCAGTTTTTCACCTTTTTTTTTCCTAAGGAAATAATTTGGACATTCCTGAATAAACTTATTTCTGCTTAAAAAAATGTAAAGAGACTAGATTGTCCAGAGGCAGGCATCTGGAAATAAATGTGAAGACGGACAGCCACTGCAGCATTTAGAGCACTTCTTTGATCTGTTATTATCTTACATCCTTTAGTTTACTTTACTTGGTACAGATTATTTCTGGTTTATTTAGGCAAAACTAATTGAAAACAATGCAGAACGAGACATACTTCACCACAAACTCATAGAGGTGTAATCATCAGTACACACTCTGTAGTATACTTCAACTAGCAACATCCTTCTACCTCCAGTTCGGAAGACATTCTCTATTTTGAGACAATAGAAATACAGACTTTGTGTCAAATCTTCCTTCTACTATGCTTGATTCTCAAAGACAGCTAGATTTATGCCTGCCTGTCGATCCATCTGTCTGCTTATTTGTTATTATAATTCCTGTTGTAGCTGTTAAACAAGAATAAAAGTTAGAGTATTACTAAGTATAAGGCATACAAAATCCCTGTTTTACCCAGTTCTTTGAAGAAATGGAAAAAATTAGAACTAGCGAATTATTCTGCATTCAGAGAAAATTAAGTGTCATTACTGAAGAGATGGACAGATGCTTTTTCTTTTCCTCTGGCATCTTTGGGGCCTACTGCTCTAGCGTATCACAAAATTCCAAGTAACATTGATACTACCTGGTTTTACAGGTGATCGAAGAACACTCGTGCAAAATGGCCAGTATAAAAGTCAGTGAATAGAATTGTTGTATCTTTGTGTTAAAATGAAATCTGGAAAATGAAAATTATTTTGATGTCCAGTGAAAAGGGTTTTGGAAAGCAAGATGTATAAGGCACATTTCAAAAGAATTGTACTTGTTTAGTCTAGAGAAGAGGAGACTGGGGAAAATAATCTGATATCTAAAGATTATTGTGAAGAAGATGGTCATCAGTTGTCTTTTACACCCAGTTGTGGAAGGACAAGAAGAAATTATCTTAATTTACAGCAAAGAAGAACAGACTACATTCTTGGAAAATCCTTCTAAGTGCAAGGACAGTTGAAGACTGCAACCAGGCTCTCTGGTGATGCTGGAGCATCTTCACTGGCAATTTAGAACAGATCAGACAGAAATTTGTGTCATCACAATGCTCTTATATCTACCTTCTTTCATGATTCTTGGCTCCACAAAATAATTAATCTGGAATATTAAAAATAATTTCAAAAATAAATTCGATATGGAGATGAAATTGGATAGTCCGAACAGATGATAAATCATCAAAAATGCAAATGCAGGTATAATTTTTTTGTCAACAGATGTTTTCTTGTATCTTGTATGCCTTTTTTAATTTTCGCTTATTTTAATTTTAAAGTTCATATACATGCAATTTCTATTTACAGATCATCGATAAGGATAAAGTCCTTTACCTGTTTGTGCAAGCAGTACTATTACTCTGCTTACACTACCTGATCCTCCGGGCAGGAAGCGGGTTTCAGCATTGTCAATACCCCTTTTCCTTGGCTTCTAATTCTATTTAGCACATGCTCTTCAGGTATGTATAGCTTTGTAGATATTACGGGGAAATAGTCTGTATTCAAAACATATGTAGTTTCTTTTAAGTCCTGTATAGATAACTAGAGTTTATTATTTGACAGAATATCTGAAAAAGTCTGATTCCTAAACAAAACCAGAACTGTGATGATGAATTTTACTTTCTGTGGTTAACAGCCTATTTTTACTCTTGATAAGTAAAGCCTGTTAGTAATAAGAATGAAACCTCGTGTCTATGCTGTGATAATGGAACCCTAAAGTGAAATTAGTTAGTGATATTAGAAAGTATCACTTGTATTTCTGCTCCAAACCTCAAGATGTTTGGGGTTTTTTTCCCTGTACTCAAAAACATCATTAAAGAATATGTATGGTTCATGTTACCAACATTCATGGCTTTCATTATAATGTGAATCATTGGTGTATAGGCTTTTCTTAGAGCATAAAATGTGTAACATAAGAGAGCAAGAATATTGAAGGTATGAAGATCATTTGATTATTCAGAATACTGACAGAATTCAGTCTATTCACAATACTGGCTATCGTGTCTGTTCTAAGAAATTAAATTTGAAGGATGATGAGAAAATTCTTTGTATTTATTACTGTGATAATCTCTTAGCTGCTTAAGGATTTACGTGTTCGTATCAAACAATAATTAAAGTCTTCAAATTAAAGTGTTTATCTTCCAGTGTTTTTTCTTGTATTGGGTCTGTGACAGGAAGGCTGTGAACACTCGCAAATGGACATTTTATTGTACCTTCTTCCCTAAAATTGTTAGAAATGTTTTAATTATTAGAAGCAGCTGTATCAAAAATATTTATAGTGTACAGAGAATCAAGTGGCCCTTACTCAGGTAACCTCCCCGAGAGGGAGATCTAAATAAGAGAAGTAGGACCCCTTCACTTTTGTAGCTGGGTCTGTCTTGTTATCTTCATACAGAACCAAGGAGTTCCAGTATAACTCTTCTGTTTAATACTGTACTTGAATCATGTAGACTTACCTGGCTTTGGTTTATGTTTGTTGTTCTGGTGTTTTTTTTTTTTTTTTAAGTAGGAGACATCTACTTAGGCTATTTGAGAATTAACTTAGAGACCACCAGAGTCTTAAAACCTTTATAATACAAGCCAATCTTGAGAAAGATTGTTGTCAGCTTGATACGTTTAATTTTGGGAGTCTTATTTGCCAACAGTAATTGACTGCATTATAACTTCATTTGCTACAGGGGAAGTATACTGTATGTTAAAATTCCCACAGAATTCTGGAACAAGAATATGAATCACATACCACTGCACCTTTATATTAATACAGTTTATGTAGAAGAAAACCAGCATAGGGCAGAGAACCTTTTGGAGGAACACGTCTAGCAAATGACTTTAGAATGTTTAACTCAAGCTTTTTTACAAGGCTAGGAAAACATAATTCCTGGTTAGAAGTGAAATACTGCTTCAAAAAAGCCTCTGAAAGTTGGGTCACTTGACTTCTCATGGAAGTCAAAAACATAGCTTATGATCCAAGATGTTTCATGAAGGGAGAATAATGGTTCTAAATTGTGAGATGCCTTAACAAATTGAACAAATTGAGAAAAATAGAAGAAAACCTACTAAGGCTACTCCTTTTACTTACACTTGAAATCAAGTTGTCTGATCTTGCATGTCAAAACTTGCTCTTCAACATGTATATTAATTCCATAATTTTTGTAATTGAACATTCACATTTGTAGTTTGAAGTTATAAAGTGCAAACTGTATTTTCAGCTTTCTCATTTACTACTTAATTGAATGGTTTAAAAACAGTTTTTTGCAGACTACAGAAAATACTCACTTTACCAGAGGGGATTTATAATTATGAGAAATTTAGTTTTCCTGCATGTCTTCAGAGACCCAATCCAGCTACAACAGAAATCAACGCCCAGCAAGGTGCTTGTGTCTTTTTGGGTAGTAGGATACTCAAGAAAATATAAAGCTAATAATATAGAAGGATCTATCCTTCATTTTCAGAGGTGCCAAAGAATTTATCATTTAATAATTTTGAAGTTATTACTTACAGATTAAATAAGAACATTGAAGAGCATGGTTAGGAAGAGGAATATGCAGTTTGATTAAATGAAGTAAACAACCATATGCAGGGAAACTGGAATAATATTTATTTAAGTTGGCAGGAGAATGTATGATTGGAGGTAGAATGGGGAAGATGTGGTGTACAGTTATTCTGAGTTATTCTATTCTAGCAGATTTAATAATATTTTAAAGTGGTGGTAATCCCTTATTTAACATAATCGCAATTGGACTGGGCAGAGCAGCAGAAACTCTGTTTCAGAAAGACAATCCTATGGTTGCTTATAGAGTGGAAAGTGTAAGCGTTAGCGTGGAAGTCTTTTGGCCAAAGTTGAGAAATAAATAACAAAATGTCAGAATTAAGAAAATGTTTTCTCTGGAGTACTAGAAAGTGTATTTATCTGTAGTTTTGGGCTCCCCAGGCTAATATCGTGATGTACAGTAACAGTATAAAGAGATGGTTGATTTCCTAAAGCAGGTAGTGTGTGTGTTGATTTGTATAGCCCAGTTTTCCTTAGAAGTTGGCCAAAGCACAGAGAGCTATTTTAATTGCCCAGTTTTTATAAAGTGCATGAATAACGCATCTGGGATGCTTTGGCTGCGTCTTTGAGTGGTTGTGTAGGTGGATTTCACTGCTGGTGTGTGTGTGTGCTCCCTGAGTGCAAGGACAAATTATTTGGACAAACAGAGTCCATTAGCTGGTCTCAGCTTGAAGCACCCTCATGTCTTCTGTCCTCGGGGCATTAAATAGCTACATGACTACAAACATTTGTGATTTCATTATTTCCATCATACCACAAAGAAGGAAATAATGCAGTATATGTACTGTGTGATTCATTTAACTTTATGTGTAACGGCGTAATTAATTTCATGCGGTAAATTAAGTCTCCTTATGACCATTACCACAATACAGTTTGAGTTAACATACTAGATATATCTATATATGGATGATGGAGTCATAAGTTACTGGGGTTTAGGTTGTTCCCTGGTGTGATTCTTCAGAGAGCAGTATGTCCCATAGTAACATTTCCTTTTTCCAAGAGGAAGCATACGGTGGGGGAGGGAGAAGACTTCCCCTTGAACAGAAATCAATTTATTTCTGAATTTCATAGGTAAAGCTATACTTATATTTGAAGACAGCATCTCCTATTCAGTGCCCTAAAAACTGTGATACTGAGCTTCTGGGACATGTCCATTCCCAGGGTCCCCTTGTATTGGCAGGGATGGAGGCAAGAGGAGCGTGATTCCCAGCAGAAGTTGCTGCCCGTACACATAGCAAGTGATAAAAAGATTCATCAGCAATATGGCGTGTCTTCGATTATTATTTTAAAGTCCAGGGCCTGAAAAGACCCATTTTATTACTTGCATGCTCCCCGCAGGGACCTAGATAGTGAGTGTCTTTGTGCTGAGTGCCTTATGTATTTATAGTCCTGATAGTAGTGATTGTCTTTGTATTTTCAGTGCTGTGTTGTACATAGTGCTGAGTGACTTGTTGGTCTCGTGGCTCTTCTCCCTCTTATTCTCCAACAAGCTCTCCGGCTTATTAGAAACAATAAACACCAGAAATAGATTCCCTTCTACGACCGATTTCAGAAGCAAATGTACCATTACAAATCAGTGACAGGGCCTTCTGTATCTACAACTTTACAGAAAGGCTGAGGGGGTTAGCAGTTCAGTGTCAACTATCAGTGCCTCAGCACTTTCATTTGCTATTTCAAATTCAGACTGTGGTAGTATCCATAATCTGCTAACCAATCACTAATCCTCAGGGATTTTGAACTGCCAGCCGGCAAGATGTCTATTTTTACATAGGGGTCCATGCAGCAGAGAAAAAACATTAGATTCCTCATAGGAAGACTGGACTACATTACAGAGCGCTACACCCTTCAGTCTTCCTCATAAACCAAGCAGGAATTTTCTGTTGCTTTTATGTTCCCCCTGCCTCCTCCCAGAAAAAGTAGCTGTCATCACAGCCTGAAGTGTAGTGCCACCACAGATGATTGAGTCAGTTCACACCAGTCTAAAGCTATAGCATCAATAGCTCTCAGGCATACAAAAAAAAGCAACATTGATATGGAACACTTGGTTATGGTTTTGCTGTTATACATCATGTTATCAAGAGCTTTTTACTTCCCAGAGGAGAGATCCTAGGCAGTGACAGGTCAATTAAATCAGCTTCTAAGTAATCATTTAAGATCAGTGAAAACATGTCTGCATTTATAGTCTCTCACAAAACATTCTGCAATTTATCTACATTGTGCACACAGTTGGCTGAAACCACAACCTTGTAACTACCTGGTACATGCCACATCGGACGTCTGTGGTACACAAAGAAGTCCTCTCCTCATTAAACTTTCAACAAACAATACTCAGTGCGGTGTTGTCTTCACACCTTAATGTACCATGCATCTGGGTGACAGACAGGACTATTCAAGAGTAGAGATTTGCTCACATTCAAAATCCCTGTGATGCTCGGGGGATGCTTTGTCTCCATCTAAATATCTCAGAGTCAGGACCCTCTGCCTTGAACAAAAAGTACGTTTGGGTTTGTTTTTCAGGGACTTAACAAACAAGTGCCCATAGTCAATGTGATAATTAATTATACGTTCTGTCAACAAGACAGTGAGGGGCAAGATCACCTTCAGGAACTTCAATGTGACATATGGCTCTGAATTAAGCCAGGCAACATTTGGGGTTAATGTTGGTAACCTTAGAGGCTCTGAGCCTTTCTAACCATCAGCATAATTAACCATCGTTGCAGGGAGTCAACAGCTATGACCTGTCTTCCCGATTTACCTTTTTCAAACAGGGACTTCTAAATGCACACTTGTTCAAAACAGACATAAACAGGTGACCTGTTCTAACTAGAGGAATGCTCAGAGCTCCAGAAAGAAATATTTTGTTCACCCGTTTAATAACATGGGGTTTGCATGCCTTTTCTTTTTTTTGTACTTTTCTTTGTGTCTTGTGAAACTTTCAGTACTATCTCTTTACCTGCTTAGCCAAACATACTCTTCAGAAATAATAATAAAATCCTGCAGCCAAACCCAGTATGATTACAGCTGATAGACTGGGCGTTGCTGAGGTGAAATCTGCTGAGAGAGACTATTTGGCAACAGTAAAGATAATTTAGTGTCAAATAGAGTCACTTTAACCAGAGTTAGTCACAAACCTAAATGGAACGACTTTCTGTTGGAGTATGCTAGCATCATCAGTCTCCCTTAGCCTCCTCTACCTCGGTAGTTTGGGACTGTTTAATGACTTTGACACTAGAGTTCACGTAATTTCTCTAAGAGTGCATTTTTCTCCTATAGCTGCTTATCTTCTTCTGTACAGGGATACAATACACCTTACTTTGTAGTAAGATTTCTGAAAGGCCTTTGTTTATGTTTTTACCTAAGAGTGGAGACCTGTCTTACCTGTCCGTATAATTTTTTTACTAATAGAAACTGGGCTTTTCCACCTGCTTGAGAACTATTCTTGTGCCTTGTAAAACACATAGCAGGGAACACAGGCGTACGGGTTATGAATCTCCTATTAAAATAATAGAAAACTCTCGCAAGCTTCTGCTGTTTTAATTATTACGTTGACTATGCCCGCTTAAGGTCTACTGCCAAACTGTAGAAATAATGCCTTCCTTCTTCAGAGGAAGCTTGCACTACTTTATTCCCAGTTTTATACTTCAATTTTCAGATAAGGTTTACATTGATTCCTTGATCTTTAGTTCTTAGCAATTAGTTTTCTTAGAATGGGGCTGATTTCTGTGGATTGGCAATTTTTCTTCTCTTCATTTCCACTCCCTACTATTCTTTTAGATTCTGCTTGCGGAAAGACCAGCAGGGTTTTAAGAGCACAATATGCATGACTGCATCTTTTCCTCTAATGCATCTTCCCTAACAGTGGGAAAGAATGGCTCTCTCAGAATGTGCTCATCTAAGCTTCCAGTTCCCCAGGATCTTGGAAGGACTTCTGTGCAATAGCAGCTTCAGCATCTGCCACAGATAGCAGGCAAACTGGTGGTTGATTGTCAGAGCTAGGAAGAAATAGACTTCCAGCACAGGAGCAATGGACTCTTCTTCAGAGACTTTAATTATGGCACCAGTCTAACTCTTCTTGAAAGCAGCAGTAAACATTTCAAAATCACACACAAAAGGATGAACAGGGATCAATTTTTCACCTTATCTATGGATAAAAAAAGGTGCATCAGATGAAGCTGGTACTAGGCAGGTTCAAAGCAAATAAGACAAGAAATGATATTGTTTTATATGTCCGTGGATAATATACTCATGACATTCTTTGCCTAGGCAGTATGGATGAAGTTCACATGGATCTAAGCAGAGACTATACAAATCCTTAGTAGAGAGATCTTGTAAAAGTCACTGACTAGACAAACCACATCAGGCTCAGGAAAACCCCTGAACTCAAACAAAGCTGGGTGCTGGAACCCATGGACAGTATCAAATGTGCTTGTCCTGGTCCCGCTGTTCTCTGAGAGGGTACTTGGGTAAAAATTGGCTTAAGTCTGCGGTTGGAGATCGGTTAAATGGGCCAAGTGTATGCCTGGCCTGAACCAGTCTGACCTCTCCTGTATTCTTAAAATACAGTTTATTTATGACTCTTGGCTTACACACAAATGAAACAAATATTTTCAGGACTTTCCCCTCTTTAAATTCAACCAACTAGAACCAACTGTAGTTGGTCCTTCCCCGTTACTGCACTGTCAGCTTTGCTAACTACGTACCATCTGTGGGATTTCAAAGGTTTTATGGAATGTGTTAATGAAATGCCTCTACCCCATCTCTTTTTCCTCATTTAATCATGCCTTGACCTAAACAAAGCTTTCTTCATCTTTTTCTCTTTAGAAACCTGTGCTACCATTGTAGTTTTGAGCAGTGACTTTTCTTGTTCCCTGTGCTGGCCTTCAGATTCTTCCTACTACAGAGAGGAAATCTTTGAGCCCATCAAAGAAAAGAGCAAGAAAAAAATTAAAAGAAAATCCATGGGATAGTGTTGCTTCCATCACAGTAATTTTGAAGGAGCAATTTTATTCTAACCCTTTTTAAGTGACTAAATCTAATCCGCAGATCTGTAATGCCAAATCTGTAAATTGTGTTCCGAACTTCAGCAAGCCAGGATCACAGCCTTTGGCCTTCTCAGAAATAACTTCCCTTCTCTTCCATTCAGCTCGAGGAGTTGTTCTCATAGTAGGTTTATCCTGCTAAGTCACTTAGCAAGGACAAGGAAATTCAGTGGGAAGTCTCTATATTTAGTAGAGATTAAGGTGGTCGACGCTTATGTGCAGTTCCCTGGTCAGCTTAGAGTCCTTCCAATGGTCAGTAGACAGGCATAGGTGAACACGGCTAGAGCTCGAGGAGGAGGGGATGGAGAACAGGGGAGGATGTAGAGCCCTTCACAAGCATCCTTTCACCCTCTGCCTCCTGCTGCTGGTAAATCTGCACCCAAACAGCCAGTGCTATTAAAAAAAAAAAAAAAAAGCGCCTCTCCTGTTTGGCATTTTACTTCTAACACCTCAGGTGTTAAGCAAATGAAGGGAAACCTCTGTGCCAGGGCTCTTTCTCTTTAACTCTGTATGTACACCAGCAGGCACAGTAGGAACCCATTCTGTTCTGAGCGTGCTATAGCATAAATGCCTGATAAATCAGAAAGGGAGGAATCCACATTTTCTATTACTTGTGCGGCCTCCTGGAGTGATTAATATATGTTTAATGACTTCTGTATGTATGCTTTATTTAAATGAAATGTTTCTTTTTTAACAAGACCACTTAAAATTAAGTATGGAAGTAGGGCAGCCCATATGAAGGTTAAATTTACTATATTATTTTAATATAACACAATAAAAATACTGTGCATTAAAAAATACTATGCATTTTTTAATGCCAGAGTTTTAGAGAAAGTCAAACCACTGAAGGAGTGGAAGCCACTGGCAGAGCACTTGGAACTAGAACCTAAAGTATGCCGAGCCTGCTTCTGATAGCTTTTTTTTCTTTCTTTGAATGTACTCATCTACTTCATAGTAATGACTAGTACATTCAAAATTGAAAAAATTCACTGGGAGGTGAAAAAGCAGGCTATTGCATTTTTTCCTCATCAGATCCATGAATGAACACTTAAGAGGATGAGATGTACTAGTTCTAAGTCTTGGTCGTGCTGACCAGAAACAATCACTTAAGTTCACCAACTAACAGTGATTAGTCCTTGTTGGATAAATCAGTTTTCAGTGCAATGTGTTCTGGTAATTTTTTCCTTACGTATTACGTACATCTATCATTATTTAATCTAACTGATGAAAAATTAAGTGCTCTTTTGGTACATTTGAATTGAATTCCATCTACACACAGTTTACAGTTTTTTGTTGGAAGACTGAATCACGTGGTAAAGAAAAGCCATTGTATTTTCTACCATCAAATGTTAAAATTCAGAATCAGAGGTTAGCTGTATAGATGATTAAATACAAATTGTACAGGCATGGAATAACAACCTGGAGAGCAAAAAGAACCTTATTTTGTGAAGAGGGTATATTTAGTTAAATAAGGGCCTTTAACGTGAAAAAGCACATGTAAAATCAGACCAAAACAGGCTGTGTAATACAAGGTCTTTCTCTTTCCTCTTTTAAGAGGTAGTTAGAATTGATAATTCAACTCGGAGACACAAACCAATCCACCCAGTCTGCCGATAACATGCACTTGTAGTTCTGGGTCCTAAACAAACACAATATGGGCCTTGCAAGCGCTTTAGAAAGCCCCAGTTAATAATCAGTTGTCCAGGAGTCCCCTCTGACCCGCGCGGGCCCTCCTTCGCCTTGGAACAAAACCCCAGCAGCTGTTGCTTATATAAGCCATCCTGGTGTGGGAGCTGCACCCCTCGTCGCTGCCTCTGCCTCCTCGGCTGTCTCCCGGCGCGTAGCGAGGGAAACCTGCGCCTGCAGCCCAGCCTTCCGAGCAAATGAAAGCAAGCCGGGCAGCCGAGTTACCCAGACCTTCCTCGCAGTAAGGCAGAAGGAGACGACCTGGGGTTAGATGACCGTGGCTATCGAGTGCGTTGCCTTGACAAATAGTAATTGCTCGACAATTGCTCTAGGCTTGGAAAACATATGTTATCATGTCCATGCTGTATCCACTGATAGAGATTGTTTTCATTACACGTACTGGGTATTTCTAACTCCACTGAACCTACTGATGTGTGAAAACATTGATAAGTTCCCAGACTTGGAAGTCTGAAACTTGAAAGTCTCTCCTTTGTTCGAGTTACTCCTTTTGGCTAGCGGATATCTGTCTTTAACTCAAGAAGCTGTCGATGTCCAGCACCTACAGTGGTCTTTGAAATGCGTTCTTTTTTTTGAATGGCATCTTTGTTAGAGCTGGAGAAGTTTCAATGAAAGAATATCTCAGTTTTGTGCTGGGTGAATGCTATTGTATTAATTATCTCCTTGTTACAGGTTTCAGCATTAAGGCTGTTGGACACATTAAAGGGCAGTCCACACTCACAGCTTGGTATGTAAGGCATATGCAGAAGTTCAGCCTTGATTATGTAATTTATACACTGTAAAAACTTCCATTTTTTGGTCTGTGCTGTAACAGAACTACTGCTGTTTCCTCCTCTTTCAGAAAAAGTTTTAGTGACTCTCTTTCAGTTGAAAAAGGGTTTATTTTCTTTGAAATAAAGTATTCCTTTTTCTGAAAAGCTGACGAGTCTCTCCCTGAAATAATCTTATCTTTTTATGTTTTTCCTTATACCTTAACACGTCTGCTTAGGTATCGAGAAACTTCTCAGTACAAGAAAGGCTGTAGAGAGACATAAAAATTACAGGAAATGGTTTGGGGGGGGTATAAATTGCCAAAATAAAAGGAAGGGAAGGCAGCATGCGATGTGTAGAACCCATTTGGGCTCAAGTGCTTGGAGAGGTGTATGCTTGCTGTATTAAAAGCAGCAGGAGTCTGTCAGGGGTCAGTACATGGTCACTCATGACCTCAGGGACATAGAGGGATAGAATCCTTGTGACATGATTTGCAAGAGAATGTGTGGGCTTTGATTCAGTCATTTACGCAGCATCAGAAAGTAAATAGGATACTGCTTTCTTATTTCATGGAGACTTCAGTCATCCAACTCATTATCTTCCATTAAAGTACTTATCTTTTCCTCCATTTCCATGTGCCTCTTGGATATTTCCAGCAGGCTCTCCCTCTGGAATGGTGGCTCTTACACATGAGAATAGGACAGTTTTGCTACTACTTGTAAATTTGTTGTCATATGACACAACCTGTCATTATTTTAATTCTTGCTTTCAAATGAAATGTCTCTCAGTCTGTGTGTTGAAATTGTGTATTATTACAATAGTAGATACCTAGATCTAATATAGCTTTTTATCTATAGATCTGAACCTTTTTTTTTAAAGCCTGGCATGAGATTTTGTTCCTTTTAAAGCTCACAGGGCTCAGGTAGAAGTGGCTGAGGCGAGATTAAACAGCATTTATACCTTCTTGCTGCTGGGCCGCTTGACGGATGATACCATGATGATACAGCTCTTCTAGCCTCTGAGTGCCACTGACCCACAGCCCAGCATCTACACAGGGCTTTGAGCAGGTTCTCCCGCTGCAACCTACAGGAGGAGGCTTATGGCTTCCTTCCGCAATTCCAGCAGAGGATCCTTCCCTGGGTGAGATAAGAGGCTTTTAGAGCCCTTTCCCAGTCAGGTCTTCATATCTGATGTGATGGGTGTGGAAGACTGGTTAGCATTTCTATCACTGTAATTTTCACTTCTTTTATGTGGAGATGGGATACAGCAGGAGGACTCCTTTAAGGGAAATCTTCCTAGCTAGATTAGCCTTTTGACATTCAGTAGGCACTGCTAACTAGGCACCTTGCCTCTGGAACAATGACTTTCATATTTTGAAAAGACAAATACACACGTAAACAAAATGTTGCTGAACACTTATGTGGGATCTTAGGTTATTTTAAACTTTTTATAACCTTAGTATATGTAACCTTGGGATGTGCTGTAAGCATTATTTTGTCTCTTAGATTCAGTGAGAGGTAGGACAGTTTTAATTGTCCCTATCTTAGAATCAAAAGCCATTGGTGAAATTCAGAGTTGAGGACAGGATTACTGCGCTCCTTTGAACTGCCATTCCAAACCTTGGCCAAAATACCGTCCGTCTTCTACCTTGATCTACATTTAACATCAGCTGTATGATGTAACTAAATGTCTGTGGGAACAGTAACTGGTAATCTGTGCTCAGGTGAAGGGATGAAAGAGATAGCAATTGTATTCTTTAATGTGTTAATCAATCCGGTTTCTGTAAGCATGTTCAGGAAATCATGCTGAGTCACTTAATTTCTTTTTCATTTATTTACAGGTCTACCTTACCTGTAGTGCTGAGCTATTGTGATAATTCGGTTTTTAGGACTTGAATTGAGCATGAAGCTTTCAAAACCACGTGTCCTAGGTAAGTTAGTTCAATAATATTCTTACTTGTATACATCCCTAAAAATGTCATATGTTTACAGGGGAAGTTTTCTTCACTTAATTGAAGGCAACTCTGTTGATGATAAGGCACAGTCCTGAGTAAAGGCAGTTGTGAAGCAGTATGTGCTCCTGCTGGGAGCTCCAAGAGGAATTTTCTCCCAGTGCTCTCCAGCATACTGGGGAAGTGCATATACTGCACCAGCTTTTAAAATAGTGCAACCTGATCCTTGCTTTACACCCCAAAAGGGCGGGGGTGGGGAGCAAAGGTGAAGAATAGTAGCCCAGATCCTCCTTCCTATTTTGGGTCTGGTTTTCTCTGTTGAGTGAAGAGAGCATTAATTGTGCATGACCATTATGAGAAAGGACCCTTTGCTCTCACCCTTCACAGTTCTTGTGACATAGGCCAGGTTTCGTTTAGTCTGGGTCGAGAAACTAAGTACATTTACATGGTTATAATGAGCTTCCCCCTCATTTTCCTTTTCCTTCACTGGTATGTAAATCGTTGCTTGTAAGGGATAAAAATCTGTAGGAGTTATGAAACTGAAGTGATTGCACTAATGTGGAGCTCCTTCTTGCTACTCTGCAGTGTTTGGTGTTGTAAAACTAAAATGAAATATACTCCGAATCAAAAGAGGCTATCTGATATTTCCCTAACCAATTCATAAAAGTAAAATTGACAAACTAAATTATTACACAAATCTTTACAAACAAGGATAGACAATGTGCAAGTCGGGAAATGGGTTTGGTGGAGTTTCACTTGTGGGTCGGGATTTAAAAGTTACCCAGATGTAGTAGTTCATAGATTTAACTTGGAAAGACTACCAAAATTAATATTTAGTCAGTAGTTGTGACAGCCAAACTGTACACTGTCATACAGTGGAATCTTTGTGAAATTTATTCTTTTATAAGAAAGGATGTTCATGCACATACCACATTCTGCCAGAAACAAGTAAGAGTCCTGAAAAAGGGCAGTGGTTTTGATATTCTCTATTGCTGGCTAGTGTTACATAGTTTTCGGCATATTTATTTTTTATTTTTTTCATGCAGTCTAAAAGGCCTATTTCTCTTCTGATGGACTACTACAGATTTCCTGATCTCCATTTGGCTTTTAAAAAAGATTTATTTGCAGCTGTAACCCATGTTTAGAGTACTTCTTTAGTCTGTACTAGGTGTATATTGTGTACGTATTCTGTACACATTTTAAAGTAATGTCCTGATGGGCTAACATCATCTATACGTATATAGTACTGCGAAAGTTAACTGTACGTGTTGAAAATATTAAAACTACTACAGTACTGTAAAATGTTCTGAAAAATACATTACTTTTTTATGAAGCATTAAGGCCAAACTTGAAAACTGTTCTAGTAGATGTCCGTCAATATAGCTAGACTCAGAATCCAGAAGTTGGTTCAAAAGAAGGAACTGGGGAGAACAATACTTCTCATTTCCAGATACGAGAAATGGAACCTGCATAAAGATTTCTCCAAGAATGCTCAGTCTTCAGATAGAAGGGTCATGCTGTCTAGCTGCTGGAAGGAAGAGAGTTTGCTTTTCTTTCCCGCTTTCCATAAAATACCAGTTACTATAAAGGATAGCTGGGGCTGTGCTGCTTTCTTCCTGAACCTCAGGCTCCTTAAAAAAGTTTTAAAACTTTTTTAAAACTGTATCTTACCCATCATGAATACCCCCTGCACTTTCCCTCTGTTAATAGTTTTGTCATATGACTGCAACAATATAAAAAGGACATTCTGGATAACTTAAGGTACAGGCTTCTGAAAGGCAGTAAGTGGACTTGCAGTCTTGTTAGTTATGCATGGCTGCGGCTTGTTAAAGTGCTACTGTGCAAAAGCTGAAACACTGGAAGTGCCTGCTTGCAGAACCAGGAAGAGTATGCTGTCTGTATCAGTCAAATTTGCAAATGTAAATTAGCAACACCCTTTACAACTGAAAAGACAGAAATGTGTTTTAAACGAAAGCTAGAGAAATTCATAGGATAGGCCTTTATGGTCACGGAAAAAACTGCTTGTTATCATTAGGAATAATGAGGCTGCATTTTTTAAAAGAACTTGGGGGGAAGTATGAAATTATATTTGAAAAATAAAAGTATCAGATACCAAATGGTACAGTCAGAGTGGTCACAAATACAACACTACAGCAGAAACTGACTGATAATCTTTTTCAAGAGTGAAAAGGGAAAGCAATGGTCATTCAGATAATCAGATGCTAAATTACTCATTTATGTAATCTAGGTAATCAAACAAAAGCAGGCCTAGATAAATTAGTAATAAACAAGCTATATTTTTATAAAACAAACAAAAATTATCTTGATCTTGCAGACCTAAAAAGCCTTTGTATTGGAACATAAAATTAAGTAGAAACTACATACTATATTTATATAAATACAGGATTCAGCCTCCCAGTGAGTTAATACGCTTTCACTTTTCTTTGTACTCCAGTAACCCAACTCTAGTCTCCAGTGCTTTTTTGATAGTTAAATCCAAAGGGACTATTAATGTGAGGAGAGATTGTGTGTGTGTGCACACACATATATATGTACCTCGTTCCTTAATGGATTAATTAGAGACACATACGTAACAGAGAAAGTATGCTCCTATGTTCCTTGCTGAACACTAACACCTTTACATGTGGGGTGTTGAACTGACATGTGTTTATCATCTCTGGGAGTGTGACAGATCTGCAGAAGGACTAATACCAACCCCAAGGCCAGAATTTGAGAGCAAAGTGGGTTTGTGGTACACAGAAACTTAGCTCACAGTGATGGGAGTCGGCTCCAGTCTCTGTGCCTCAGTCTATAAGCCACGGCCCTACACAAGCTGCTTTTCCAATCCACCTAATACACCTACCCACCTTTTGTGTGCAGCAAACGAACAGTGTTGGGGTTTGCATTATACTGTTGGCACTTTGATTTCTCCCTGTGACGAGCTGCAGAGCCGCAGAAGTGGCCTGGCAGCAGCACGCGAGCTCCCTGCGCAGCAGAACCAGGAGCCCTCCAGGAGCCAGCTACAGCCCTCGGTCGCTGGCCAACCCCTTGCCTGTAGGAGTTAGCATGCTTAAGTTGACATTGATCCCTCAAGAGACTAGCTACCAGCTAAACAAAACTGGAGCACAGGGCTAGCCAAGTGTAGATTCTCTGTGACCCTGTGTCAGGACCTGTGATCCCGCAGTAAAAGCCAGCGATGTTACCTCCTTGCCCTCTGAGACTCCCAGGGAATCCCCAAGTAAACGAGGCGGGGAGTTATTTACATCTCCTTCGTGTTCTCCCTCCCAGTCTCTTTTATCGTAAAAACAAGAGATGATGGAATACTTGAAAAAGGCGTATTTGTTGCCTTATGAAGGCTTACTACAACAAAGCAAGAATAATTTGCCCCATTAATTATAGATAATGGAAAATGTGTAAGATTCTGCGTGGTTAAAGAAGTGAGTGTGCTGTCATTGACGGTACCGCAACTGTTGTGTACAGCCTGGAAAAGCAGATGCGTTTGACTTTTACGGGTGGGTAAAAGCCAGGAGACCTATAAAGTCTATGAAATATGCTGAGGGTAGAAATGCTCATTTGCTTGTGCAGAGGAAATAGAGCAAAGATACACCACGGCAGAGAAAGCGAGCAGGACAAAGGAGATACTATTGACTCATTCCAGGCTGCCGACTTAGCAGCTCAACTTTGTTTCCTTTTAACTTTTGTAACAGTAGGAGCTCAAAGCTTCTCAGTCTGGTTTTTTTTCGGCACAAATAGAAACACCCAGACTTCAAAAAGTAATACTCTTTGAAGAAACCCAAAGCATTAACACATTAAAAACTGTGTGTACTACTAAACAGGGCTTCACGGTTACTTGAGTTCTGCCGTGAGTAAACGCTGACGTTTTAATAATGATTTTACACCGCTGCATTCTGGCAAACGATTCTCGACCAGGATCGGTTGGTAAAACCCTTTTTGTAGTTTTTTAGCGTGGAACGGATTTAATGACTTTGCAGTGGGTAAGTACTACTTCAGTATTTTCACAGAATAAAAACCCTTCACTTTTTGCCCCTCCCTCCCCTCCAGTAGTATATTGCAACAAGTTTCTAACCCTAAAACCTTACACTCGTAACACCGGGGAGAACATACGATGTGTGAAATTTAGATTTTTGCGCTTAAATCTATTTCCCGTTTATAAACAAAAAATTAAAAATCAGCTTTTGATTGTCCTCTCTGGACAATGATGTGCCCGGGGCCACCGCTATGACAGTTCCCTGTGCCAAAACCCTATGGGGAACCCGTTTCCCGGGTTGGAGGTCGCAGCTTGCTCCCGCGGGGGGTGGGCAAGGCTCGAGACAGCCGCGTAACTCCACGGATGTCCCACGCTCACAGATAACACCTCCCCGCTCCTCGAGCGTCACAAACGTCACAAAACGTCATAAACACAGACGAACCGGCATCACGTAAACCACCCCTAGGGCTGGAGGGTTTTTAAGACTCTGCAAGTCTTGGGCTCGGTTCTGCGCCCCCCCC
>NW_010234737.1:0-978 GCF_000690775.1 Eurypyga helias
GTGGAAGGTGGGGGTGGAGGTGGCTCCAGCTCCCCGAAACGCTCACGTTGTCCCTTGGGGCTGGGGGTGGGCTCAGAGTGCAGAAGTACCAGAGCTGGGGCAAACCCAGCTCTTCCCTTTTCCCACTTCCAGTGCGGAGCATCGCCAGTGCCGCAGCTACGGGCCCTTGGTCTGCCCCAGACGTGGATGGAGGGCGAGGGGGCAGCCCTCCCGCTGCCCCACATCACTTACAGACACTGCCCTTGCTGGGAACACTAGAGTGTTCATGCTTTCCCTGTTTTTTAAATACTGTCTATCCAGATGTGACTGCGAGCCTTGTCCTCTGGTTACGGACCGTACCGTCCTAAACACAGCATCTTGTAAAGAGTAGATTAACTTAAGTCTTCTTCCACAGCTCAAACCTTACATTTTTTGGGAGGATTTAGTCCCATCGCACAGGGAATGTTGGGGTTTTTTTTGAAGTGACTGAAATGATATATCAACCTCCAAGACTGGGTTTTAAACTGTCCTACAGAGCATGGTATTTGCTCTGCCTCCGGCTTCAGAAGAGCTCACGTTCTGAAGTCGGAAGCAGTTTTATTAAAACTTGATTTCAGAAAATTAAGTTTAGGCAAAAAACCCAACCCCAAAACAAAAACCCAATGTTTGCCTTCTGCACATCATTTCCTTTTTCCATCTTTACGCATCCTTACATAAATTAACGTGATGTTTGTCTTCATCCCTGATAACTCCTGGAGACATCCGTAAGTAAATGTTTCTAAAAGATCAGGAGCAATCCACAGTTTCCCAAGAAACTGATAAAACCCAGCCCTTTTGGACTGCTTTGGACACCCAGCCCTCCCGGCGTCTCACCCCTCCCAAGCCCAAAAGCCAGCAGCGATGGTGGCCGCGGGGCAAAGCTCTGGTGGGTCATTTCACGGGGAGCTGGCAGGGTGCCAGGTACACCCCCCGCACCCAGAAGGGGTACGGTGCCAGCCG
>NW_010234738.1:0-7274 GCF_000690775.1 Eurypyga helias
AACCATTCTATGGTTCTATGATAAGCCAAAACGGGCAAAAATCTACCTTACCTAAGTATTTTCATCAAAGTTGTCCTCTACTTATGTATGTTTTCCCTTCTGCTGTAGCTGCTTCTGGTTTAGTGCTTTGCTTTATAGCAAGAAAAATATTCCTGTAATCCCCAGGTTATTATTTGCCCATAATAACTGTATTCAGATTTGCTATATGCAGCTCCTTCTTTCCACCAAAATCGTGCATGTCAACAGAACTGTACTATTACCCAGTGGATGGGATACTGTAGGGGGAAACCCAAATTCAACAACTGGTTTTACCATGGACCTCCTGGATGCCCTTGGGCAAGGCTGTACCTCTGCTTCCCACCTCTGTATGTCCTGACTAAGCATCTTACAAACTATATGGGTGCAGGGACTGCCCCATAACTAGATGGCTGCACAATGCCTGCAACACCAGGATCCCTCTATAGTCTGCTCTAAGACTGTAAAATTGGAATTAGAATTTGGTTCAGAATAAAGGAGGTGAAAGACTATCAAACTAAATTTGTTAGAAAACAATTTCTTCCCCATTCTAGCCGTGTCAGTTTTCTTCCATGCTAGGGATTGTGCCAAGAAGTCAGACAGACTTCCTGGAGGTTTCCTAACAAGTGCACACAATACCACTGATGTGAGTTACGCTTACTCTACTGTGAAAACAGTTTTAATACAAAATAAACTGGCTCTGGTCAGCCACAGACCGGTGTAACTTTGCCTCGCTATGTTAACCACTGAAGGGCTTCCCGATTTCAGTATTGTGACATCACTGCTGGAGATCATTTCACTGAGAAAGCTATTGCACTTCTGTAGTAGCAATGCCAAAGTATGGCGTATTCTACAACTGGGTAGACTGTTTATCACAAATTCGCTCTGCCAATGAAAGGAGACCAAACAAGAAGTACAGTGCAAGCTGGACTGTAGGGTGTTCACAGGTCGCCCCTCTCTGCTTGGGGCGTGAAGAGCACAGGCTCTGCCTTTCTTTGTGTATCCACCTCCAGTTACACAAGAAGTGGGAATTCCCACTGTACCCATTGCCTAAGGCTATCAATATTCTAATGCCCTCATATTTACACAGTATCTTTCAGGAGACATGATACAACTTTTTAAAACAAACAAACCACCACCACCACCCCAAACAAAAAAAGCCCATCTGGATTAAAAATTGACTTGCAAATTATAGATTGTTAAGAAACATGGTTATTCAACATATATGGATACTATGTTGGAAAGCACGTTGCTGGATAGACATTCAGGCAGACAGAGGTTAGAACTTGACCAGAATCCTGGGACTGATAATTTTATTCAAACCTACCAATCCAAAGCTATGTATTATGGCATTCCTTCTTATATTATTTTCTTTTTTTGAACCCAAAATCATGTACTTTTTGTCACTTGTATTCATAGATACCTGGATCTAACTGTACAGATATCTATCTGTAACTTTTAACTATGCACACATTTAGATTGCTAAGCAGTTTTCAATAGGATGGTTTTGATTCCCTCAACAGCATTTTCATTAATGCAAAGTAAGTTTTTACCTTTGATTTTCTAACACAAGATGCAATGGGACAATCTTTTTGCTACTGTTTTTATTGCTGGTAAGAGAACTCTGTAGGAGAGAAAATAAAATATCTTATACTATGAAGTACTCACCAAGAGTTCTTGATCTGTTTGTAATGAAAAAAATCAGCTCTGCAGGAAATGCTGGGAAGGTCTCTAGAGCCAAAAAAGCAATGCCGAATGAGGTATCCTACATGTAGCTAAGCCTGTACATATAATGACAAGAGTAACACTCATGAGCTAGCAACTAGTAGCTCCCAACTTCCTTCAAAGTACTATTTTTAAATAAAGAAAGCAACTCTGTTCAAAACACTGTAAAAAGCCATGACTTCAGTGTAAAGAACACTTTTTACAATTTTATTTTTCTGTTTGGTTGGGGTTTTTTTGTGGTTATTTGTTTGTTAGTGGAGTTGTTTTTTAATCTTTGCAGTTTATGTTCTGAAGTTTGTGCTTCTCTGAAACCCTAAGTTTCCTTTGAAAAGAAAATTACTTAGAAGTTAAAATTCTCACGTAACAAACCCCAACTGGGGGTCAGATTTTTAAGAAAAACACATAATATGAGATGTGGTGAAACCTTCTAAGACAGCAACTACATTACCAGATCATTCAAGAAAATACAAGAAAATTTTTGTCACAAGAGTATGTGGCTACTGTCTCAAAGAACAAAAGTAAATATTTATTTGGGCCCTATCTGCAGTATAAGCATTTATTTATCTACATACACACTACTGTTTAGGAAAGAAAAAACAGATACATGCACTATGCAACTCATTTCTCATCTCAGCAAATGTTTCTGCTTCTTTAAAAGCATCTTTCTTCATGATCCTATAGAAAATTTCCATCGTGATTTAGTTCTCTTCCATGATGCTATATAACAGAGTTCTGAAATAACAATGGGTTATTTTAATAAGATCTTGTCTACTTTACATGGGTGTGCTGGGTTTAGTCAGGAAAGAGTTAACTTTCTTCACAGCGGCTGGTATGAAACCTTTTACACTGAGAACAGTACTGATAAGGTGTCTTTAGCTGGCGCTGGGGAGTGCTTGCACCGAATTCAAGCTCTTTCTCCACTTCTGACACTGCAGCTGCATTCCCAGCTCTCGCTGCGGGCAAGGTGAGGACACACGGTTCAGACAGCCAACCCAAACTGGCCGAAGGGGTATTGCATGCCATAGTATGTCCTGCTAGGTACATAAGTGGGCAGTGGGTTTGGGGGCCATTACACTTTCACCTTCTTATACCTGCTAATGCTCCAACTTCTTTGTTAGCTGCTTTGTTAACTCCTTTGCTGGCTCATTCGTGAGCGAGTTGGTGGGTCTGTTAGTTTTCCCAGCCCTACTGTCACTGATAAGGTTTGCTTGGACTCTGCTGCAATAGCTCTGGGGCTCTGGCTCTGACTCACTTCTCAGGACCTGAATGTGCATTGGTCGGTGGGTGGTGAGCAATTCTATCATACTGTATCATATGTTTTATTTTCTATTATTATTTATTATTAAAAGATTTTGTATATATTCTATTCTCTGTATATAGATACGTTATTCATTCACAGTCAATTAGTAAATAGTTCTTATCTCAATTTTACGAGCTTCCTTGTCTTTTTCCTATGATCCTCCCCCTCCACTGGAGGAAAGGGGGAAAGCTGTGAGTGTCTTTGTGGTATTTTTGCTCTCCGGAGTTAAACCACAATAACAGGTTAGTATTTTCTGTGTCTTCACTGGGACTGGTCCTGTGGGTCACACAGGATATGGCCTTGAGTGTGGGTGGCAAGTTAAGTCTTTTTCCTTTATGGCACTTGATCTTATTTAAGTACTAAAATCCTACTCATCCATTTTGCTAAGCTTACTAGCAGCATGTACTAGCATTCATACTCAAAAGAAAAAAAATTAAAATATATATTCAGAAAAAAATTAACTCATAGATGTTTCTGGAAGTGCAAGTACCTTGACAGGAAACCTGATGTGGCAATTAAAGAAATAATGTACTGTGGAAAAATTAAACATTTAAATCCCATTTACTAAGAAAATTTCAAGGAATCCAAAGCTGCAAAAAAACCCAGAAGCTAGTCCTCTGAAATACAGAAACAGCATGTCAAAGCATAAGTCAAATATTTTGCCACGCAGGTGCAAAAGACACCACCACTTCTGTCATTCTGCTAACGTTTTTAAGTATTTACCATTACCATGAGTCAGATTTTATCAAAAGCAATTTCTGCAAAGTTGCAATGCAATTAGTTTCACTCCTCCCCTTTCATGATTCATAATGTAGATTTCCATCATGCTCTATTCCAGAAAATGGCAATCTTTGATTTCCAAAGACGTTGATTATTTCAGTAACATAGTAGAAACATCTGTTCTTGAATGAAGCACATAAATAAAGCTAATACCTCTGCTCTAAAGAGACAGTCTTAAATACTCTATTATATAATTACTGGGTAAATTAGCTAGTCAAATAAATGGCAGAAGTACTGCAATCATGGCTTTTGCATTCAGGAGAGATCTAGTTAAAGCAGACAATACCTCAACTAGTCAGAAATTTCAGCATAGAAACAGGGACCTTCAATCTGTGCTAATAAAGACCTTGCACACGAGGTTTATCACCACCCAAGATGACTCAGTCCACAAGCAATTATGACAAGACTTAAGATTAAGCCTCCAAAGGCACATGTCTGTTGGCACCATGACTACCTACCTGCTGATACTCATTTACAAGGAACACATTTCTCTGTACTCTATTAGTGCTCATATGACACTTAGATTTTTCTGTAGTCTGTGCTTACATGAAACCATCTCCAGCTGCCCCAGGACAGGGTAGGTACAAACACTGTTTTCATGGTAAGAAAGTGCCCTTGATCCTCTTTTCAGTCCTTGCCAATATGCCTAACGTGAACTGACAATATCCATCTATTTCCTAGCCTGCCTTCTATGCCTGGAGGGCTTTTTGTATCTAAAGGCAATTCACTGGAGTCTCCTAGAAATATTCCACATCCAACAGTAATACTGAGACAAACTGCTGTTGGTACCATCGTGCTATTTCTTTGCATGCAGCAGAGTTCTGTGGCTAAGCAACCATGAAGGATAAAGAAAGCAGGCCAAACAGCAGTTCCTGGAGCTTTTCTGACCTGTTATCAGAGCTGTCAGAAAAAGCAGAGCAGTTAAATAGCAATCAGGCCCAGTAGTTTCCTCCAACCCTGCAGGCAATTGGCAATTTCTTTTCCAGCTCTTCATTTCAAATTCTATTTGCCTTGTTCCATGTGCAGCTGCTTCCACAATTACAAAGGACATGATGACTCAAGACCTTATTTTCTTTTGTTGCTGTTGCTTTTGTCTAGCATTAGGGACACACCTCCTCTGTCCCTGGTGCAAATACCACTCTATTGCTGCATCATCCTTAAATCTGGTGTTTCTAATGACAGCCAAGCTAGCATAATTTGCAAATACAAATTGTGCTTTAACATCAATAATCAGCTAGTCATTAATATATACTATCTACAATTACAAAACATTAAAATTCTGCTTCTCTTATTGGGCTTTAATTCAAGCTGCTATAGATTTTAATTAAAACAAACAAACCCCAAACAAAACCCAAACCCCATAGTTTATGCGGTAGCATTCCTGTGTTAGTTTATCTGGGATTCTTTAAACCAATGTGGTGGGGATGTGGTAGCTTTCATGCTCGCGCCAGATTGAACTATGAGTTCTATCCTGTCTCAGTGAGAAAAGAATGCATTATAAGACATACAACAGGAGCTTTAAATTAAGGATATGCATCAGATGTTCCTTTTAGTCAGAAAGCAGAGAAGAGGAAATGCTGCTGTATTTTGACTGAGGAAATGCTAATTAAACATTAATGAAAAAGACTTGCGTATTATAAATATTTGAGCAATGGAACTAACTTCCATTAATATACAGAATGTTAGCTTTATAGGCATCCACACACAGAGGCTTCTGCTGTCTTTTCAAGAAGATAAAACTGCCCAAGTTTTGGTTTGCTCTGTTTTTTGGTTTTGTTGTTTTCACCATCGGAAAGATCATTTTACTTATGCCAAGATTATCTTGACCCCCAAATATAAAGATGACTAGAGGCCAACTAAATCAATCCTTTAATGATGTTAAAGGATTTCAGGTGTTTCACTGGTGGTCTGTAACAAACCAGCATTGGAGATTTAACACACTTTTTTTTTTAAGATTAACTTTTTTTTTTAATTTACCAGAGATCAACTTTTTAACTTACTGTGATTAAGTCTTTTAATCTTTATGGCAAAATGAATAATCAATAGGGTTCAGTGACTTTAAAATCTTTTTATTATTATAGTTTACACTGGTATAGGATACCGAAAGATAGCTTATCTTTCCTGTATCAGTGAAAAAGCCGTAGGAGACATTAATAGGAGAGAATTACACTTCATGTTATCTAAAGTGAAACAAGTCTTGACTGTGGAATACAGTCCTCTAAACCTGAAAGAACCTAAGCCACCTGTAGAATGATGAGCACCAGGTCTTCTAAAGAAAGAAGATACAAAAATAGATCCATTTCTCATGCAGCAAATAGAATGCTTATAAACCTTTAAAAATAAGAGAGCACCGAAAGGTCAAACGAACTAGCAATATAAATACATACACCGGTAATACAGAAAAAAAAGAAGAGATACTGCAACTGCTGAAACACATTGCTAATTTTTGAAAGAAGAGGCAGCATATAATTATGGTATCAGGTACAGTTATTAACAGCGTAGTATGAAGTGGAAGTTCTTTAAATATCATACACTCCGTCTGAAGCTTCACTACCTCCATGAGTCAGAGGATATGTTTCTTAGCATGGGCTTATAGAAACATGGCTGGATACATTTACGACCATCAGAAGTATTCAATTACTACAAGTCAGAGGATAACAATGAAGAAATGTTTTGCTTCACTACATAAACTCAGTCTATGTACAGCACTACAAAATTGGTCATTTTTAACTTCTTCCAAAAACTATATGCACTAATCTTTGCTAGAGGAAGATTATCAAACCAGCCAGAGTGATAAATTTTGTGCCTATGTAAGGAGCACTACAAGATTTACACTGAAGTTAATTATTCACTCTGTAGAATTTATTCAACATAGTACAGTAACTCTGGGAAATAATAAAACATTTTCCATTATGCCTTTAAGATAAACATGAGTGACTCAAAAATAGAGAGTAAAAAAATAAGCTGAGATACCTAACTGTTAGACTGGTCATGGGCCTGATATGACTTCACTTACTGTGGCATAAATAGAGAAAAACTTCATGAGGCTTAAGTTAGGATGAAGCACAATTCTATTTTAAAGCAGAGACGTGTTTACTTTAGAGAGATACCTTTTCATCCAAGCAAAATGCCTCCAGCTTCCTCTGGGTGCTGAGTACACAGAATAGCCATGCAAATTCATCAACAGTATCAGGTTCACTCAGTTTCCTTCACATGCATTATTCAAGAGGATCTCAGGCTGCCTGTGCTTTGTATTGTGGCATTCAGAAGGCTGAATAAAGAACATCAATGGAAACTTGACCTAAGCCAGAAAACCACTTCCAGAACAGTAACTTGGAAAAAATGCTCTTGCATGCAGAGTTCACAGAAGTACCTTTCCTGAAACATTCTGCATATCTAAGTGGTTTACAGTTTAGCTACACCAACACTTTGGGCTGAATTTACCCAAACTGTA
>NW_010234739.1:0-761 GCF_000690775.1 Eurypyga helias
ACTTTCCGGTGGCGCGGGGAGAACGTCTCCACCACGGAGGTGGAAGGAGCCTTGAGTCGCATCCTCAACCAGACGGATGTCGCCGTGTACGGCGTGAAGGTGCCAGGTAAGACGTCGAGGCGGAGCTTCTCCGGGTTTTAAGGAGGATGTAAAACGAGGCCGAAGGCATCGGATCTGTGTCACGGCGCAGAACGGGCAGCAGTCGGTCACCTCGGTGGTATCCGGGTGCCTGGAAGTGAACAGGTCGGATCAAACCACGGAGTTGGCCACGTTTCTTCCGTTTATTTCTGCTCCGGACGATCCCGGGGCGGCACGTTTCCCCAACGTGAGCTTTGCCGGGGCTCTCGGTGTGCCAAGACCTTCCCGCGGGTGCTCCCAGATCTTCGAGGAATCCGGGAATGACGGGGCTGGGAAGCGAGGGGTCATGCGGGGCTGGGGGTGGGAAGCGAAGGGGTGTTGGGGGGCGAGGGGACGCATCGGATCGGCAGCGGGCGCTTTGGGCGTTAACTCGGGTTTTCCTCGGCACGTCCCGTACTTCCACATTCTCCACCCGCGCTCTTCCTTTCCCTTCCCTTCCAGGGGTGGAGGGCAAAGCTGGGATGGCAGCCATCGCCGACCCCAAGGCTAAAGTCGACCCCAACGTCCTGTACCAGGAGCTGCAGAAGGTGTTGCCTCCCTATGCCCGGCCCGTCTTCCTCCGGCTCCTGCCCCAGGTGGACACCACAGGTATCCGTGATACAGCTGCTCCCGGGGAAAGTTCA
>NW_010234739.1:812-1596 GCF_000690775.1 Eurypyga helias
ATTGCCCAAATTCCAGTATGGCGGCCGCAGAAACCGGGAGTAAAATGCTGATTGTAGTGGAGTCTGGACCAAGGGATGGGCCACTCCAGGCCCAAGGATGAGCTGCATCCCTGTGGGACATTCCCCCCGGGAGCGCATACGCTCCGGCTCCCGCTTAACGAGCGGGACGGTTCACGAGCGCCGTGGGGCTCAGGTTCTTGGGGTGCTTCCTCCCTGCTCTGGAGCTTAAGCAGTTTTTTTGGCACAACGCGGTTTTTAATCGTTCTTCCTTGTTTTCAAAGGTACGTTCAAGATCCAGAAAACCCGCCTGCAGAGGGAATCGTTTGGTACGATCTTGGATCCGCTCTATTTTTTGGATCTAAAGTTGGGAAAATACGTTCCGCTGGATGAATGCCTGTATGAAAAGCTTTGTTCCGGAACGGCCGGCTTATGAGTGAGTCGGAATTGAGCCTTCGTCAGGAAAACGAGGCCGAAGCGGCGGGCCCAGCGGGAAGCCATGGCTTCCCGGAAGGTCCCTCCGCCGGGAAAGCGCCCGCCCGCTCTCTCCTTCCCCCCTGCAGCACATTAACCCGTCGCCCGCTCCCTCCCCGGGCGCTGCCGCCCCATTAACCTGCCCTTACGCCTCTAGAGCGAGTGTTTTGGTAACCACTACCCGCTCGGGGAGGAGCGCGACGGCCCTATTTATTGACGGAGCGAGCGGGGGGTCCCGTGGGGGCCCCTCTCTGCTCCGACTTTACTCACCCGCTTGGTCAACGTCCCGTCTCGCTCGCCGTCGGTCACCTTT
>NW_010234740.1:0-554 GCF_000690775.1 Eurypyga helias
TTTTTTGGATTGGATTTTTTTGTTAAGCTGTACGCTGCCCCTTTGATGTGCTGGCTCTGACACCAAAAAAAGCCGATTGCAGCTTGCCTGGGGGTGCTGGGGCAGGATCCGAAAGTGCCGGCAGCATGGCCAGGAGGCAGCCGGCTTCATCTGCTTCCGCCAGTTACCCCAGAGCCCCCTGCACAGACCCGCCCACCCTGGGGTGACAGGCCCAAGATCTCTGGGGGAGCCCAGAGATCTCCCATGGTGCCACCGACACGCTCAAAGGGGGCCAGTTCCCCACTCCCCTGCACCACCACCCCCTTTAATTAAAAACTGAAATCGTGTAATTGCCTCTTCATTAAAGCCAATTAAAGCCCGGCTGACGAGGGAGGAGGTGGCACATTTTGCAACTCGCCGCGGAGATGAGAAAGCGCACACCGCAATTACGGTGTCTGTTTGCTTTGCCTTCACCCAACGTCTTAATCAGGGCTGGCTTTGAAATCGGAGCCCGGGTGCAACGGCGCTGGTGGGTTCCTCGCACCCAGCAAACCCCGCATACTGGTCGGGCCGGG
>NW_010234740.1:591-31758 GCF_000690775.1 Eurypyga helias
TGGGAAAGGGAGGCCACGCTGCCTCCTAGTCCTCCTCCTCCTCTTGCCCTGCGCCAGGGCCAAGTGCGGAGGAAGGATGCTCAGGGGATGAGGGATGGAGAGCGAGACTCTCCATGCCTGGTTGAGGAGCCCCCTGCACCAGGGGCTGGTGCCTGCAGCTCTCCCATCTGCTCTCCGACACTCAGGGATGCTTCAAAGCTGCCAGTGGCTCCTCACCGGGGCCGGGAGTGCCCACGCGGGCAGTCCCCACCCCTGCTTGGTTTGGGGACCTGCACTGAGCTCACCCTGCGAGGTAAGGGGGTGCTTTCCGAGGGCTCCTCGCTGGCATCCCTAGCCACAACAGTAACGAGCTCACAGGGGGTTCAGTCCTGAATGAAACAGGACATTTGCCACCTCTTCAGCATCACTGAGGGAAAGGGACCGAACGCCCCTGGTCCCCAGAAGAAACTAGATAAAGCAGACAGCAGCAGGAGGGAGGTGTCCATCCCCTCTTCTCCTGGACCAAGGGATCCCAACACAAGCCACCTTTGTGACCGCAGGAGTTTCCAGCCGGGGACGCCCTACCAAGTCTGCAACCCCGGAGCCAAAACCAGCACTGCTGCAGCGCTGCTGCTCGAGATGCCAGCCCAGTGATTCACCCTCTCGCTGCCCAGCTTTGAAACGCCTGCGCACGCAGCCCTCCGAACGCTTTGCTGCGCACACCGCACTTGCCTACGTTTTGCCTTGAACCCTGCTTATTAACCTCTTTTTTTTTTTTTAGCATAATAACAGTCCAGCGTTCTTTGTAGGCGATCTTTCTTCAAAGATCGCCTTTTTGATCTTTTCATAGGCTAAGCATCAATTCATCCTATATAAATCTTCGACTGAAAGTACATAATTTGTTTTCCCCTGCTTTTTTGAAGCGGTAAGAGATGAAACAGCTTAGGGGAATGTCAGCAGCAGTTATATCTTAATTGGTTTTTCTTTGCATCAGAACGCCTCGAACTATTCACTTGTGTGCAGGAGCTCTGCATGACCTTTATGGCAAGTGCTTTAACTCCCCTAACAAGTCACATCCCATCGCCAACTCCAGGAGTTAGCTTTGGTAGTGGCTCCAATACCAATTTTGTACTCAATCCTCCTTCTTGGCTCTTTCTGTTCATTCAAATCAAAGAGTTTGAAATGTGCCTTAAATCAAAAGCATGAAAAGGAAGAAGGAAGACTAGAAAATTGGGGGAAATAAAAAATATAAAAAAGGAAAAAAACCCCTCCTAAGCGTCACCTTACCACTGTTGGTCAGGTGGGTGGCAATGCTAAAACCCAGAGGCAAGTTCCTCCTTTACTCCTAAAAGGTGGATGAACACTGACTCAACCACCTCTGGAGTGAATTTGCTTCGGGAAGAGATCAGGTTGACAGCTCACAAGGCTATTTGCACAGTGCACAGAGATTTGCATCTGTCACAGCCCAATGGTCATTCTTTTCCAGCATCATCCTATGCTGTTTGGTTTCTGCCCCAAGCAGGGGCAAATTACTATCACATATCTCTATTTTTTTCCCCCATTTGGCTCATGTTGCATAACGAGTATATTATTTTCCATACCGTTTCCCTTCTCTTCAACCCTTTTCTTAAGCTGGGATGGATCTGGTGTCGGTTACATTTAACTTGCAGATGCCGGGGGCAAGCAGGCAGCCAGCGAGAGGCCACCGTGTCACTGGAGATGGCTCCTTGGGGAAAGGAAGATTTGCTAGGAAAGGCTTTTTTTGCAGCATGGGACTGCTGTCAGGAACGCTCGCAGGAGCTGGGAGGCTGTGCGGAGCCACGCTGGCAGCCGGAGCGCACACTCGGCGGGCTGTGCTAACCTGCTTTGGCATCCCCACAAGGTGTCCGGATTCCCACGGTAAAAACCAGCGAGTAAGGCGGCTTGTGCAAGAGGCGAGCGCGCTGGAGCGTGCGTTTCTGCTTGTGTAATGGCGAGGTGAACAAGCAGAGGAAAGCCGGTCGGGAAACAGAAGTTGGCACCTGGTGAATGGCTCAGCCTTCATTCACACGATGCTTCATTAACAGCGCAGAGGCTTGGCTTTTTTTTTTTTTTTGTTAATTTTTTCTTTGGGTTTGGTTTTTTTTTTTGGATACTTGTCAAATCTGAGTGACTTACAGCATTTATTGTTTGGGCTTCCTGGCCCTGACCTGCAAGAGGCTGGAGGTATTTAGGGCAGCAATGAGCATATGGAAAAAAAAAAAGCAGCTCTGCCTGCTCTTAGTGTTATGCCTATAAAGTGTTTGGGAAAGGCAGCTGAAGGTTCTTCCACGTGCAGCTCACAGCTACGGCAGAGCTGTTTGCACACCAGTTATAGTGAAAACCTGGGCAACAAGGGTAAAAACTGCGAGGGCTTCAGCTTCGGGGGAGGACTCCTGAACAGATACTGACACAAAAATCAATGCCCCTCAGACTGCATTTGGGCAACAATACTTACACATGGGAAGAGGCAGAGAATGAAGAAGGGTGAATGCAGCAGCACCTTTTGTTTTACACACTGCCACCTACAAGTTATGGAGAGGTGATTTGCAGGAGCCCCCAAGTAAACTTCATTTTTTTTCCAAAAGCCACACATTGGTGCACATAAAAAGCCATGGGTACAGGTGAAACTTGGCAGTGTCAAGCGTTAGGGGCAGATAACACACGCCCCAGAAGTGGGAGGAGCTTCTGCTTCCCATGCAGCTTGCACACCACACTACTTGTACTTACAGGCTCAGTTAAAAAGGAGATTTCTCCCGTTTTGCGGCTGAGCTGTAGTCACTTCCAAAAGGGCTCAAGCTAAGATGCTTGAGAAAAAGGTGCAAATTTCAGCACATGATCATCAGGTTATGTGCAACGTCAGACAGCCGGGGCATGGCTCACATCTTAAACTTGCCTCCTGAACTGCCAGGCTCGCAAGGAGCGAGTTATTTCCTCGTGCCGTAACTAGTCCGACCTCTTCTTAGGCACTCCTCTCCAGCGTGGGCCTCCTCCGGACTGCACTGTGCTGAGCTGGCTTCCATGCTGAGCCCTCATTTGCTTCAAGAACTGCCATCAAGGCAGCATTTAACTGAAGATGAATTTATTACGAGTCTCCTTTATGTTAAAACAGGAAAAGCCTGTTTCATAAGGAGAGTGGAAATGCACAGAGACCATTTTAATTTTTCCAGCTACCACAAATCCTAACCAGATAACAATCCCCAGATAACTGAACATACTGAAATTGGACCTAGAGCCCTGTTATCCTCAACAGCAAGGTCCCATGAAGGTACCCTAACACTGTGCGAGACACACCTGCGAAAGCACAGCCCATTCCCAATATTCAGCTGGAAGCAGAATATTTACCACTTGTTTCCGTACCAGATAGGGCAGCGAAGCAGAACCTCCAAGGCTTTCTTCCTAGACAACGGAGGCGCTGAGAAGCTATTAATCACGCTGCAGCCCAAGGAGGTGACATGCCAAATTAATCTCACTTGGAGCACTTCCAGCTTTTTCAACTGTCAGACCCAGGAAGGGATCTTTTTTCCTCCTCCCCTCAAACGAGAAGCTACCGGCACAAAGACTGCATCAGAAGAGTGTGTTCCCACAGACTAAACTTCAGGCTTTCTTTAATCAGGTTGCTGTGATGGTAATCGGGCATGTGTGCAGGTAGGCTCACTTTTTTGGTATCACATCATTTTTTAAACTTCCCGCTTTAATTTGGCATAGGGTCCCAAATTTGTTTTTCACAATTTCAGCCACAATCTTCAATCTTTTTTAATTTTCTTTGCCAATAGTTAAATCACCCTTATCTCCATTTTGCACTCCTGCTCCCTGCATTCACCATCCAGTCGGGATTTGTCCAGCTGTGACATTCTGACAACCAACCCATCAGTTCTTCATACCACTCCCTGGAACGAGCCGAGCTCTTCCAGTACCTGTTACTTTTCCTGCAGACAAAGCCTGTAAATAACCACCTGAAAACAGGAGTCTATTAAATGCTCATCTTTGCCACTACCAGCCAGACATGTAACAGCAAGAGCACAGCTGGGTTTTGACAAGATCTCATTTTCCATGAGGCTGTGTTGACTGGGGTTAACTCCACTTCAGCGAACCCCAGCTCAGTGTTCCCATCGCCTTCCCGAGGATGAATGCCTTGCTCGGCAGCTTCGTTACTCACCCATCTCATTTGCGCTCCTCGACTGCTGGCAGATTCACGCTACGTGTTCTGGAATTTCCCGTTTTCTCAAAATTAAAGTTGGCCTTTCAAGATTCATGCACATAAATTACTTCAGCGTGCTGATTTGCAGATGTTTATCTCCAGGCAGCAGCACTGTGGAACTGTGTAGTGGTAAGTACTTCTTCAGGATAGGGGAACTATCGTTCAGTTCCTGCAGGTCTAAAAAGAAAAGAGCTGTACAAAGACACGGCCCTCCTTAAACACTCCACTACCAAAAGTCAAAGGGATGTTCATTTAACCTAGGAAGCATTACGGACCAGACAGGCACCACCGATCATGTTTCACAACTTTAATAGAATATTCTATCTATTCTGTACAAATTGAAAACAACGTATTAAGTTACAAATGTGTAAGGTAAGGCTGGAGCACTCTACATGCCTGGTCACAGTGTTGATACAGCTGCTATTCAACTGCTGCCAGAGGTTGGCAATGGATGCTGAAACTAGAAACATGTACCTGAAGTGCCACACAACAACAGAAGGTGGTTCTGAAGACTTCAGAGCTTTAAATAAAACAAACTGTGGAATGGAATAACTTCAGTGCTGCAATAAGACACCAAAACTTCAGATTTATTGAACTGTATTTTGATAAATTTGTGTTCATAGTGAAAGGTCCTTCCATGCTGGACACTAAGCAATAAGACTACTGGGAATTTTCTGGTTCTTTGGCTGCAACCCACTTCCATCAACAGTAACAGTTTGGCCTTTGCATTTTGACCTTCATCCAGAAGAGTTGTCATTTTGATGCAAGTTTGTTTCTTCTGTCTAGACTACTACATGGAGACCAATTCAAATGATTTCTTTTACAAGTACCCATATTGTATGCAAAAGAGGAAGAAGATTTTCAAGTATATTAAAAACCTATTAAAAAGCACTAATTCTGTCAAAGTACTTACAAACATGAATAAATAAATAGTAAGATGAACAACTAAGTCTCAAATATGACACCCCCTTCAGTGAAGTAAAATTACTTCAATTGGTTTTACTGAGATAATAAATATGACATTTAAAGCTGCTCAAGCACTAGTTCAATTTGTAGGTTGCAAGAAACATTAAAAAAAGGGGGGAAGGAACTAGCAAAAAAGTCATATTGCTCTATCAGTTTCAGCTACCATACATGAAATCCATTTACTTTAGCTTGTCAGCGCATTGCTATTCCACAATTTTCAATGTTTAACAAGAAAATGGATAATCCTCACTTGGTAGTCTGGACTATTCCCCTATGCGCATAGGGCAAAAGGCTCTAAAGGCCTATTGACATACTGAGCTAGAGTGTACCAACGGCTGTAGAGTGTGCTTTATTTAAACCTCATATTTCCCAAATGCATTGAAGTTGCCACTGTACATGTTAAGCAATAAAGAAAAGTTAGTGAAAATCATGCATTTTAAAACAAATTAATTTTAAGCATTGTTAATAAGATTGTGCTGCAGCGATGGAATATCCTGAACTGCAGGCCAGGTATCCAAATATTTGTTACAAGTTGTTCAAATATCACTTCCAAGTGGTGTTTCATTATTACTGTTGTTTGCATTCAGCAGGTTGGCTGGAATCTTTCTGTATAAAGGGAAAAAGAAAACACACAGTTAAAAATGAAAATGGCATACAAGAAAATACTTCAACAAATAAAAAAAATGGACTATGCAGTTTTGAACTAACTAGAGATACCATCAGCAGGTACAAAAATGCTACACGTAAGCTCAAGCTAGATCACAAACTTCTCTACAGCAGTCCCCCTATTTATTGGGTCTCCCCCTGCCCCAAACTGCTTGGTACCCCAAAATATTTTTGATCTACCTTAGCGTTCTTTACACACCATCCAGCAGGCCATGGTTCAAACAAACAAGAAAGCAAACCACCTTCCACTCCCCCCAGCCAGAGGCTCCATTTGACTTTCAGTTCCTATCAAAGAGCTGAACAATAAACTGCCACCCCCTTGCTAACTCTGAGGAGGGAGGAAGGCAGGCTGCTTATTCTGCAGCACGTCTGAGTTTTCCGTTAGAAGCCTTGCCCCTTCTGCTAAGGTGATAAAAATGCAATTAGTGTGTTCATTTCTTCTAGGTTCTGCATCACCAGCAGGTAACTATTCAACAGTTTAACACCGGGCAAGAAGTCCACATGTTAATCTGAATATGTACAAGTAGAAACACCTTCATTAGGTAGTAAAACAACTTCCCCTTTGGCAAAAGGAAGTGTATTTGGGAAGGAGAACAAGTACTCAAAAAGTTAACAGCTTCAGGTTTTACACTGCACTTCCTGCTTTATTGTAAAAGAGGATTCTTGGAGAATTTATTCAGTGTGTTTCCTGTTTGCTTCTCCCTCTGACATTCTTAATATAGTTTATAATAAATAAAATAGCAGTCACAGAAACGTGCTGAATCCTAGTAAACAAAATACAGGTATAAAACACGACACCTTGAATGTCAGTGATCACAAAGTGTTTCTTGGTAAGTATCCTAAAAAGCTTTAGGTCTTGCAAAAGCAGCAAAACGTGCAAGAGTTCATTATACACCAAGTTACCAAGAGCTAAGGTGACTTAAGTATTCTGCCTGTAGTGAGGAAGAGCAGGTGCAGCTAAGATTCCTTATCACAGGTTTTGCCCTTGATAATCTGCACTAAACCCAGACTATTTTTTCCTTCCTCACCTAAACTGCTTTAGGGTTATAGCGGTCACTATCATTCCCACTGGATTAAAGCCCAATGCTGTCTCTTCTGCACAGATATACCAGAGACCTTTCAGACTTCTTCCTTCCCTCCACATCTTGCTAACTGCAACTTTGTGCTCTCTCATCTGCCTGGGGTTGCGAAGGACACGGATGTGAATGCTTTTTCACTGATCTGGGACTAAATACAGCATGAATTCCTCCTTGAAAAGAGGGTACATTTACACAGAAGACAGAGCTAGCATTCACTTCATCTGAAGTTTAATGCTCAGCCAAACCCCTTGCTATATTTTCTAATAACCTTCATGCTATTTTCTTTATACTTGTCTTCATTTCTGTAAAGACTGAAATCATATCACCACATATAAACCTTTATCTATAACAACTGAGTCACAGAGGTTACGAAGTTCCTTCTTAAGGACCTTTCAGTATTGATTACTGCTCCCAAGACACAAAAGAATTCCACAGCTTAAAAGGTTCTCATATCTGAGTCAGTTTTTGGACAATTTTGAGAGGAATACTGCTACTTTACACTGTTTTTAGCTTACAGTTGAGGGCAAACCTATCTTGACCATGTATATAAAGAGCTGAAGCAGGGTGTAAGTAACAAGGCAGTATCTCAGATCCAGACTCCAACATCATTTTCTCTGTCATTCCAGCAGCACAGCACTGCTCTTGCTGGCACGCCAGCACGTGAGCTCTGCATCGCCTTCCGCTACCCCCCAGCCTCAGATGAAGCATCTCGCAGTCTAGTCCCGAGATGCCAACAGCACAGATAGATGGCTGCAATTTTCTTCAAGTTACAGCTGCCCCATCAACCTGCGGCCTCTCATGGCTCCTGTAAGATCAGGGACCAGACCCCAGGCTGTGAGTGCGATCGGAACACTACATCCACGCTCCCTCAGGCAGTTCTAAGCTTGAGCCTGCTCTGCCCACGATGCCCAGACTGCTGGGGACATGTGGTCAGCCAACCACCACCAATCCATTTATCGGCTTCAGACAGACCCTGCGCGACTTATCTCTCTGTTCCAGCAAGATTTCCATCCATGCTGTATTTCCATAAATTCACTTCCCAAGGTATCTTAGAAAGGTGAAGCGCATTGGCCAGGCAATAAAGACCAAAGACAGAGACTAACTGGCAGACATAAGGAGGAATTTTATCTTATTTTAAAATAAATTTAGCAGCAAACACATGCACTGAAATTCACTACCAGTGCTACAGAGACAAGTAAGAATTCTTGTTGTAAAGAAATCCTCCACTGCAGTCATGAGCAATGCTTAAATTGATATGAAAAGCTGTAGCATTTTTATTTTTACATCTTTAAAGTATTTCATAATATTTCCTTATTCTGTGCAGGGAGTTTAAACTACCCTGGGACTTTGACTCCCATTTGAGACACTCTTCCAATTGATTCACACAAGTTAATAAGTGAGACTACCACCTATTTTCTTCTTTTCTGCTAAGAAGCACGAGTATAAGGCTTTTTTTTTTGCCACTGGCTCTTACTTATTGCATCACTTGCTCAGAATTAAAAAAAATAAATCTAGTTACAGGGGACATGAACATTTTTCTTCTAGTATTTGACTCCAGAGGCAAACAATGCAAGAAACTTGAGCTAATTAGCTTACATGACATCAGCAATTACATCAGCTGCTCATGGACATAGAGGACATGCATCAAATTTAAAGAGGGAATTTCATCTAAAATTTACAGGATCATAGAGCTAAAAATGGAGAAGAAAAGCAGGTCTGAAATAATATTGCTCATGACTTTCATACACACAGCCCACTGCGTCTACCCATCCAACTAATCTGGAGGATGGGGGTCTAAGACCTAAGTATCCACGTTATTTATCTTGGCAATTTAACCTTTCAGAAAGGATCTTTTTCATGTAAAGATACTGCTGAAAGAGACACTGAGTCTCTATTCAACTTCAGTGTTTAAACAGATTGGGCAGGATCCATTCCTAGGTGATTCAATGAGCAATCGAGCCATTACCACCTTACCACCTTACAAGTCACTTTTTGGGAAACTTCCCATATGCTGAAATAGCTGTGCAGGCAGTAGGCACTAAAGCTGATGTCCTTTCCAGCAGAGGAGGAAGCAAGCCTTTCAATATTTCAAATGTCTTACCATGTAATAGTCCAGTTAGGAGTCCTAAAGCTAAACTTAATCTTTGTTCATTTTATAATACATGTTATTGAACAAGAAAACGCAAGGATACCAAATGTATACATGGGAATAAAACCTGGACCTAAGTGGTCTGAACTGCCTCCTCCACAACCGGACAGAACGCTTCAAAGGTTCTGTAACTGGCCCTTCTGTCACTGTTACTTAGAAGACAGACTAAGCACCTTGAAGCACATGCAGTCTCTGCCCACAACAGCTCTTTAGTTCATAATTCAAAACAACATTCTACATTACCTTGTCAGCTACTTTTCGATTCAAGCATAGCATCAGTAATGTAAAATAAAAGGCAGCGAAAGGAATAGGGCATGCAAGCACACATCAAGATATATTAGACAAAACAAGCTACATTATCTGGTTTTGTAGCATCTTCTGAAGCTACTTCCTATCATCTGACTGCTTAGTCTTCCAAAGCCACATCATTTATCGCGTAAGAGATGATAATCTGGTTCTAACTGAACAACGTACTTAAAACTTACAGGAGTTAAGAGGAAGGAAGGAGGAAAAGGTAAAAACGCAGAAAGCGTTGATGTTTATGTAACAAACATAGTACAACAATAAAGGAGGAGGTAATATGGAAATGGCTGAAGAGGAAGAATTGGATTTTAAAAGAGACCAGAGAACAGTTATTTTCTGTGTACATGAAAACTATTCTAGATATAAGAAAATCGGGGGGGAAGGGGTGTGGAACCGAAAGGCAAAGAGGGGTAGGAGACAGGGAGAAAAAGGACCAGAAAAGGGAACGAACAGAAGAAGGAATGGAATACAGGATTACAGGTATGAGTCTTAAAAGACAAAAACCAGAATTCCAAGCTGACGTGAAAAACTGAAGCCAGTGGCTGAAAACCTTTAATTGTAAGAAGGGAAGACGACAGTGCAACAGAATGCAGCAGGACAACATATAAGCTGTTGTGACAAATGGATGTTCTATCACTGCGGGTGAATGAAGAGTGCAAGTGTGTTGAGGCAGAGTGGCTGACTTCTCAAAGCATCACGAGATTGGAAATTAAAAAAAACTCCACCCAAAACCACAACACAGCTCAATTTTGAGTTTGACAAAGGCAAAGAAGGGCACTGTCCATGCAGAGAGGGAATGAGTTGGAAAGATTACAGCTTCTCCAAAGTAATCAATTAAAAATGGTACAAGAATAAAGAGAGGGTGGTATGGAGCCTGTTGCAGGCAGTGTTCTCTGTAAGACAGGGGATGAAAGGTGGAAGACGACAGTATAAAACAGAAGGAACTTTTTTTTCCTTCTTTTAAATAGAGACAGATGAGGTGTGCAGTACCTGTTCAGAATCACAAGAGCTCAAGAAAAGGCCTCTCAGAGTGACTACCTTTGTCAGGCAGCATAAATAAGGTTGGAAAATACTAAGCAAGCTGACAACTTACAGGAGTTCAAGATGACAAGAGGAGACAGTTCAGAAATAATTTGCAAGTACACCAGAAACAGCAGAGAGATGCAACATCGAATCGGAAAGAAGGAAAAAAAAAAAAAAGAAGAGTCTGACAAGTATCAGTATCTTTTATCATGTGTAGATAGAACACAGTTTGAGTGCTACAAAGGCAAAGCAGAAGTTGTGCCTCAGGAAGGCAGAGGTCATCCTGAAAAATCTAATTTAATTACACGATTTAAAGGCATTCATCTCTATATACATTTCTATTTTTTACTAACAAAACCTAAACTCTGAAGCCAACATTCCCCCATTTCTCTTCCCCATACAAGGAAAAACAAAAAAAAACAAACCCCCAAAACAGAAAACCCTAGAAAACAAACCACATTGCATGGCTACAAATGGGACTCTTGGAAGTTAGGTATGACTGGAATTCCACCTTACCTAGAAATGTATGAATGATAAACAGACTTAAATTACACCTAAATGGGAAAAAATTGAAAGGAACTGTCAGCATGAATGAAAAGTGAAATGTACAAAATAATACAGGAGGCAACAACTATAACCTTCCAAGATACCTTAAGCTTTTTTCTACAGAATACCAGGTCCTCTAAAGAGTATTTGATACTCAGCACAAATACACTTCGCGTCAGGACTAACACTTCGTTTCTACGCTGTCCGAATTTCTCCCATTACAGGTGCACCACTGCATTTTGATCCTGCAGAGCAGAGCCAGATTACCAATTTCTGCCACTCTAATCCTGTTTGAGCGATCTTTCCACGAGACAGACTTTCTTGCACACTCAGTATTTCTCATTAAAACAAGCTCAACTCTTGATGCGGAGACAAGAAGCATTTACTAGCGATAGGATGATGTATATACAACTACATCAGAAGAGTGACATACTAAGCTGCTAAGACTTTCATCCAGAGATCAAGCAGTTTTGCATACCTTTCACTTTTTCATCTGTGCCTTTTTAAAAAATAAGAGCTGATGTTTTAAGAACTAAATGAACTCAAGTCTGTCATCACTCCTAGCTTCACTAAATGTAAGCATTAACTTTAACATGACTGAAGGATTGAAAAATACCTATCAGAAGGAGCACTAACCCTTAAGGCTCAATTTTAAACCAGGTCTCAAAGTTTAAAATTCAAAGTTGGAGACTAACTTTTTTTGATTTCTAGCTTAGTACAGACATGCGGAGTCTAACCTGCAGCCACCAAGACAACCAAAAAGAACAATTCTAAGAAAAAGGAAATAAACAAACAGCTGAGATTTGTCGGACTAATTTTAAGTTGAAGTCCAGCCACAGAATATTTGAATATAACCTTTCTATAGGAAAAATATGTATCATTATTATACAGAGATACCACTATGAAGTAAAAGCACACAGTTCTGAAATGATCTTTTTCTTGGTGCAGGTTCGTAGACAAAACCCTACATTTTCTCAATTTATGGAAACATTACCTTTTCTTTTAAGAGCAATTAGGGTGCTGAAGAAGATGAAAACATTGCAGTCAGAGGTTAGGGTGTTTGCTGGTTTTTAGTAATTTATTAATATTTTCACAAACTACAGCAACCTCAGTAACACTGCTCATAACTGTAGTCCGCATTACGACTGGGCACACAAAAATCCTTACCTTATGATCACTCTCTGCATCTTCTTCTTCTTCTCCCTCCTCTTCCCCCTCCAACTCCTATGACAAAATAGAGATAAACTAACAGAAATTAAAACAGGTTAAAAGTGCAACTTTTTGTAATGGAGAGAAAAATAAAATAGCAAATTGTATTACCACTGTATTCCAGAGTGTTTCAGATGTCAACATTAAAAGTACTTGGGCTGACTTAAAAGAACTCAGCATCTTCAAAATCTTAAAGCAAAATCTTTAAAAGAAGATTTATAACATAGATTTAAAGGATTCCACATGGCTTAAGGCAACTTTCCTACAGAAGTTGCTGCAATCTCCCAACAACTTTTTAAGTTCTACCTGACATATTATTTGGAATTTTACAGTTCTGGTAATACGTATATATGCCTAATTTTTTTTCTTTGTTTTGACCACCTTCCAGAGTCTGTTCATCTGGATTACTGTGGACAGGCTATGTATTCCTGCACAGGATTTTGCAGTATTTTCACACTCTGCTGTTACACACTCCGAAATCCAAGTAGTAACATCTGGCACTGGAGACAGATTAAAAATACATGTACGCTTCTAACAAGAACCAGCTTAAAAGATAAAAAGAAAATGTTTAGTCACTCAACAGCCTAAGCCCATAAGTTCATATTCAACTTGCAAAGAGAGAAAAGAGACTGAACGCTGAAGGTTGCCAGCTCACATCAGACCACCAGTGCGGTAACTTCTGATGTACTCTACTACAGCGAGCCTGGTGACAACTAGGTAAGTATGTTTAACCAATTAGCAAGAACACCACAGTAAAGCAGTAAGATAAAAATATAATTATCTGTAAGGGCTATTGGTTCATTAAGTGTGGTATCATTTAGTGGTTTTATGCAAAGCCTTTCACAGTATGTTTGTATTCATACAACGCTACAGTAAATGGACAAGAGCTCTTGGTATACTTCAAACTCCAGTCTAAATTAAGCCTTTATCCTGCACAGTTGCTTGCTCTCCCTTTTTTACTTTACATTTAGCAAGGGCCAGTCTTCAAGCTAAAAGCTGACAGCTGAATTCCAGTACTGCTTAAGTAACAGATACTTAAAAATAGGACTGAAGGTTCTTATCATGCAGCACTCAAGGAAAACCTCAACTTTAATTTCTGACTTATGTCAGAAAGCAGCTTTAAAAATAATTAAAAAAAAAACACAGGTAAGTGTTCTTGCAGAAAGTACTTTTGTGAAGAGGAAAAAACAGACACAGATTTTGAAAGTCAGGAATGCTGAACTTTTTTGGAAAGTATCACACAAGAGCATTTCTGAACAACTATTTTCTGCTCTATATAGGACTATTTCTGGAATTGGAACACAGTAGGTAATTAGTTATCTATAAAAGATACAGTATGCATCTCACCTCCTCTTCACCTTCTTCACCTTCTTCAAACTGAAAAACAAACCCAAGATTTTATTAGTTCTGCTAATATTTGCATACTCTTCTGCAGTAACAGGTCTGGCAGTTTCAGACACAGTAACTGAAACTATGACCCTTCTAGAAGCAAAGATCAACAACTCGCAGCAAGCTGAATGATACTTTCCTATTCCCAAGTAATAGGAATCTCTTACTTTTTCTTTACTGATTAGACTAGTATGTAGTATTTAATTACTAACAAAAAAGAGAATGGTTCCACCTACACGGTGACTAATAAACAAAATGCTGATAGCATACATACATTATCATCATCCTCTATAGCTTCCCCAGTGAAATAAAGCACAGCACGAGGGACTATCCTTTCACGGAAGAAGTGTCCAATTTCAAAATCTGCTGCTAAAGTAAACTCTGAATCTTCATCCTGTAAAGAAAGTCAGTTTGATTTTTCTACTGAAAAAAAAAATGGTGTGCTAACCACGAGCAAACAAAAGTATTTCAGTTACATGTTTGAGAAATATCACATTGTCATCAACATGAACCTTCAGGTCACACGGACTTTCAAGTATATTTAACTTTACAATAAATCTCAACTCTGCAAATCTGGATTTAGACTTGCAGTATTTCTTTTATTGTTACAGTTTCCTACCTTCTACATACTGGCCTACTAAAGCTGATATAGACTTTGCTGTTTCTGACACCTGATGTTACATAATTGTTCAGACATTAAAAAAACCAACCCAACAGATAGCAGCCACGCAGTAGTGCTGAGTGGCTACACAAAACAATGACCTTTTCTCAACCGAGATCATTACAGATGTATCAGATCAGCAAGATGTGCAACAGCAGAACATCTACAGATTACTTGAAGTCAACAGTATCTTTCATTCTGATGAAGCTCAACTTTGATAAAAGCAAAAATGATAAAAATACACCGAACTTAATAAAAGAACCCCAAAAGCCACTACAGATGCTCAGCAAAACACATACGGCAAAAAGCAGTAGTGTAATTTTGGAAATGTAAACTTACCAATGACTCTCCATCACCAGACACTGCAATAAGAAAAGACAATAAATTTAAGAAAAGTTTGTACAGTCCAGCACACCTCAATATTCAAGATGACAAAACACAGTATAAATAAAGACCTTCTCATACCAGAAAACTGGGGTTTACAAAGCCTTCAGCAGCTATTAAACCTTTAAAGATAATTCAGATTTATCCTAATTAAATCCACAGAAATTGCAAGAATTCTATGTGCTGTAACAATAGCACCAAACCTGCCATTTTGATGTCAACAGTATTTGCACAGAAAATACTTCTTTTAAACAAAGATGGGTTCCAAAGGCATGCAGATCACATTTCTCCCCTCAAAGAGCAACACGTTTTGTTCCTATGTTATTGTGACTGTAGCATTAACTTTATTTGGCTGGAGCACTACAAATCCTGTCCTGTCCCCCAGCACGGATGATAACAAGTAGATTAACATTTTGTCATGAGTTTGCAAAGTGTGGTTGAGAAAAGGCCTGTTACTGTAACCACTAAAGAACAGGGTGGGGTTTGTTTAAAAAGAGAACACACACCACACCACTCCACCTCCTCCCCAAAAAAAGAATCAGATTTATCTCCTCCACTCAGGTGCCATGGTACTGTGATCCTACCATGAAAGTGATAATTTGACTCTGTCTAAGTTGAAAATGCAACTATGAACTGTCAGCAGATATCATAGTCTTATCTTTCTTACAACTGTTACCTCCACAGTTATGTCCTTTAAGTATTTTTTAAAAATAATATAAAGCTATCACAAGGCAAACAAATCTCTCAAAAGTAACATTTTTGGAATCCATCTAAATTGTTTTGAATATGCGAGTACACATCTAACATTAGATAACTAGGAAAATTAGGAAGGTATGTAGGGGGGCTATTAAGGATCATTAATTAATCACAGAAGAAACCAAGAAACCACAGGAAGTTCCATCACTTCACACAAAGGTCTAAATGAAACACATGCTCGAACGTGACCAACAATGGAAGAGATTGCTTCTGTGTGCTAAAAACCTCAAATTGATGCATGGAGCCATCCTGTGGTAAAACAAGTCAACTCCTTTAGGAGATCATACACGAGACTCCTTCCATAGTATGAATCCTGCTTATTCAGCACACCTAACAGCCAAATTCCACAGAATAATGTCAGAATTAAATGATCTGTTAGGATGGGCTGCACTTTGCCATCTTCCTCTAGTAAGAAATGTACAATGAAGCAGCATAGATAGTTTGTAGGTTTAAGCTGTATAAACACAAACACACATAAATAAAACACAACATATTTTAAGAACCCTAAACTCTCAATTTCCAAGCTTACCCTTTATTGGGCTGAAGAAGTTAAAAAAAGAATCATTAGGTACTTGTTTAGTAATTGTCCGAACTGTGCCTCGACCCTTGTGTTTCTGTTTTTTCTTGATTGTTTTAACTGTAACATTTTTTCCTTTCTTCCAGTCAATAGTACACCTAGAGACACGTGGGAAACAGCATTTTTACACATCAGTGAAAACAAGGAACTGAGCATTACAGCAACAAATATCATGGCAAAGATGGCTTATCACCCTCTAGATAAAACTAGTTTTACACCCACTGGCGACTGAACCTCCTTGACAAGCTACCAAGTAGATACACTGTCGTGCTAGAGACTATGTACCTGTTGGACATACCAAGTATTTCCCTAAATTAAAAAGCTAAATAGGTTGTCTTTGCAGAGTAATCACTACTCCACCCATACTTACATATCTCTTTGTCCCAAATACTAGAGTTTTGTAGCCAAGGATGTGATTAAGCTATTCTAGAACAAACAGTTGAGAATTAGTCTTTCAACAGTCAGACCAGTAGAAAACAATACATTATGTCCTCTCACTAGAGACCACGGCAATATCCAGTTACCCTAAAAATAAATGCACAGGGTGGCCAGGGAGAGGCACATTTTAGTTCTCCAAAGAGCAGTGCTCAGACTGACTTGGCATTAGAAAGAGATGACTTTTCAGCTCCCTTCTGCGACTGTGCAAACACCCATCTCAGTTCTAAGTCCCCATCCACCTACAGTTTCACCCAAAACTGCACATGGCAAAGAACAAGTGGTAAACACAGCTAGTTCTCTTTCAATGGAAATAATGGTGTCACAGTAACCCTTAAATGCCTCAAAATATCTTCTCCTATAGACAAAAGGTCAAAGTCAATAGTTCCAACACTTTTCATTGTTAGCCTGTATGAAAAGTCACAGAAAAATGTCTTCTTGCTCTACTTACTCTAGTATCTAACACCTTCGTGAACTGAAATCAGAGTTTTGACAAACCAGTAATTTTAGAAAGCCACTCCTCCTCTGTAGTGACTTAAACATAAACCTTTTGCTGGTATTAACTAGTTTTCTTCAAAATGAGCTAACCTTTTACTTAGGCACAGCTTTCAGTAAACATGCAAGGAGACATTTTGCCTCACTGCAGGTGAGTATGCAATTGGCAAGACCAACAACCTAGCACTAAAAGCCAAGATGTTTTGAGGCTGTCAGGGTGCTTTCAAGAAAGCAAGTATTTGGCATTTCTTAAGTGTTACTGCTGTTGGTTTTTCTTTTTTTTTTTTTTTTTTTTAAATAGGGCATAAAACAAAACCTCCCACCAAAGAGGGATGGACAGAAAAACACATCAAGAAAGCTAAAGAAAAAATAAGATACAAGACAATTTTTCAGTTGTGTCAGCTCTGCTCTGGTGTGGCACTGAACATCAGGTTTGGTTAGACAAAACCATCTTTGACCCAAAGAAAAACTGTAATGTGGTGTCCAACCCACTAGACTTCCAGAACAGAGATGAGAATTCACCATCCCACAGCTGGTGTTTGAACACATCTTATTAACTTAATAGATTATTAGTAATCTATTAAATCTGAAAGGTGTAAGATTTAAAATGCACACAATGTTAAAACATACCTGTATCTTTGTTAGTTCTGCATGCTGAGGCTAAGATCATCATTCTCCCTACAAACATTCCTGTGTTTTCAGTCAGAAAAAGCTTTATTTTATCTTGACTAATTATTCACAGTAAGAGAAAACAGCATCTGGAAAATATTATTACTTCCAAAGTTTTATTTGAATTTCAAGTTTTCCTTACCCTTCACAATCAACTATTTCAGGTCCTTCAAATGAAAAGGGATCTGTCTTGTCTGGCTCCGATTTCATCTTGTATGTTTTTGTCAGGACTGAATTAGAAAAGTAGTCATTGGGTCCAAAGTGGAACTCTAATGAGAAAGACTGGAAGAAAGTTCCATTATAATTTTGTTACCACTCATTTTCATCTTTGAATTAGTGCATCAGCAAAATTACCATTAATCAAACTCTGAATATGGGTAAAAAGAATTTGATGGCAAACATATCTTTCCAACTACAGCAGAAGCAGGAAATTAAGAGTATCAACCATTTCTGAACATGCAGGTTCAGAACAACCTTGTGCAGCTAGAACAACCTTGGCTGGGATTAACATTGAAATTATGATCAGGTAATTACTGCATCTCATCCACCCTGACATACAGAACTAATGTCTTAAATGCAAACTTAGAAAGAAGTACTTTGAGAAAAGTCTTGGTTTAATTTTCTGTGGAAGCCCAGTAATCATCCTTTGACCAAGGATTATGAAGTTGTTATTCTGAAGTCATTCTGACATCAGAATAACATCATCAGGTTCTGTTACTCCCCTGACTGATCATTCAGTGTCATGATCTTAAAAGAGACTGAAACAGATTTTATTTCTAATTAAAAAAAAAAATATCTAGATTGCAGGAGTCTCTATGTAAACAGTGCACCCCACCATAAACTAGAGTATTTTTTTTCCATTTGATAACAGAAAATCCTGCAAAAGAACAGACTTCACAAACTGAAACCTAAGATTATACATGTCATAACAGGTTACAGCCTGAAGCAGGTGTTTCTGCTCACATCTGAGCCTCCTGTGGCACCTGAATATTTGGAGAAATTAACTTTCTTACATGAAGAACAGAAGGCTTTTTTACGGAAAACTAACATACACAACACACCAATTTTCAAATCTTACAGATTTACAGCTTTACAAGCTTCAAAAGCTGCTTGCACAACACTATACATGCTCACTTGGCACACAGGATCAACTGTGAACTACTTGGTAAAAATCAAACTCAAACTGCCTTGGAACAGGGGAAGCAATAAAGGTTTTCAGCAGCATTGCTTTAGTTACTTGAAGAGGGAAAAGGTCTGCAGGTCAGTTCAACAATACAGAAGGGTTGAAAGTCAATACCCCCACCATCACCAGACCTACTGCACAGCCACAGCATGCCCAACAGTTACCTTAAACGTTTTATTTACTTCCCCAGCAATGCACCGTAAGAACTACACCTAGTGTGCCAAAACCCGCTAGCTGTGAATATACTTCCCCAGGCACTCTTCAGACTCAGGCAGAAAATGGTCTGTCATCATCCAAACTCTGCCCTGTCATCCTCTCTTTTTGAAGGCCCACCATGTGCAGACAGGATAAATTACTGTGGACAACAGCCTGTTCTAAGACATTTATCCCTCCTTCATCTCCCAAAGGCACCTTGATCTTTCTAAGACCCCATGAATCTCCTCACATGACTGAAATCTGGAAAGATAGTGGTCAAGGAGCAATGAAGACCAGTGGCAACAGCAGCCCTCTCAACTCACGTGTTCACATTTAAGCAAAGGCAACCATTGGGAAGCAGATGTGCCCTGGGATTGTCTGTGTTGGCTTCGCATAGCCTATTTCAGTTTCACTTCTACTTTAAAGCAATTTGAGACAGCTAGTATGGTTTAGAGGGTGTCTTCAGCGAAGCCAAATCTCTCTGGCAAACATGCTCATGGGAAGAGTTACAAACTTAGCTTATCCACTACCAGTGACTAACACTGGTACCCAAATAATCCCACACGCTGTCACTGGGGTTATAAATAGACAACCAGTGGCACTACTTAGCATGCAAGATCCCATGGACTAGCAAGACAAAAATATCTGCAGGGACTGTATTCCAGTATTTCGTTCTGTACCTGCTAATTAGGAGACAATAAGAAGATTCAAATTGCACATACTTTTTTGAAGTGCTGTAATAACCTTTCCAGTCATCTCTATTTAGACATCTTTGCTTTTGATATTAGCTTACCTTTGCAGCATCTATTGCTAAACTTTCCCTGTACTATGAGATGTTCTCATGAAGTTCAAAAAAGAAAACGAGAGAACTTCCTTATTTTAAGCTACTTAGGTTACACCCAGATGCACCATCCAGGTCTGAATATGCTGGCTAAGGATCCTGATGTCCAAATATTTAAGTAGAAATTATATTTATAAACACATAAGTAAATTTATTCATATGACTATAAATAAATAAAAGCAAATAGTTAGGGAATCACTCGTGCTTCACGCAGACAAAGGTTTATATATACACAGGCTACAGCAAAAAGACCTTTGAAGCACTATTACTCTAGGCAGGGGAATCTACTTCTGGAGGACTGAAACTAAAATTTTTCACTTTGGGTCAATGGTAAATCAGAAATTCTTAACTGCCATGTATTTATTTTAGCAGCAAAACCTAATCCCCAACAAATTAGCGTATTTATTACACACTGGTTATGCAAACTTTTTCCAGTACAAAGCAAATCACCCATCTTCACTAGCCAGAGAATTTCAGACAGTCACACACAACAGGCTAACAGGTTTCACTCAAGCTGTCAGGAATGCATCCTTTTGTTTCCAAAGACAGAAGGGACATGGAGTTTGTCAGCCTTCCATTACTGGATTTCATGTAGCACTGGAATGGAACCTCTTCACAGAAATATGCTGTCAAAAGGTTACGAACAGTGCGAGAGAAGGTAAATCCACTGACTTTTTTTAAAAGAGTTCTTCAACTTAAGGTACTGTAAAACAGAGCTGAGCGAGAACACAAAAATGCTGAAGGCAAAACCTATTATTTCCAAATCATCCAAATGCCACTGAATAGACATGGTTCAAGAGAAAAAACCACCAACTTCTTAGAAGGCTTTGTGCTTAATTCATTTTCTTCATAAAACTCCTGTTCTCTCCTTCAGTCCTAGCAATATATAGGAACTTAATTCCCAATTTTCCTCTGCCCATACTACCTCCCTCTCACCAGCTCAAGTGTTTTGGACTTAAGCTGTACTTTAAAAATTAGGTACATTTTTAGAGGACCATTTCATATATTTTTCTATACTTTTCAATTGGCACAGTATCCACCATCATTTTTTGGATTAATATTACAAAGTCATACCTCTGTTTTTGCCAAAATATTTAATATAGTAAGTAGCACCCAGCATTTTTTTCCCACAACTCATTTTCAAACCAAAAGCAGCCATGTAACTTTATTAGTAAGAGTGGCTAATTTGGAATTTGAGAAAGGAAAAAGAAAGTGAAAACTAGACAGAACTGAGCCAGAATCTTAATCCAGAAATTACAATGATGTCAGAGATGTCCAGGCTTAGGATGAAAGAGCAAAGGATCAGAAAAACTGACCATTTAAAAGGCAAAGCATGAAGACAGTAGCCTAGAAAGAAACCCACCATACACATTCCAGCCAACGGAAATGGAATGAAAATTTTGAAATGCTGTTCACTTCACTGCTATAATCTTCAAGAGAAACAACCAGAGAAACTCACCATAGGCTGTCCAGGCTCAGAAAACTTAACTTTAATATCCTGCAGATGTTTCAAGATGGGTTCATCGTATTCCTACGAAATAAAAACAAAAACAGAAATTCCTATTCAGGTGGCAATATTTAGAAGAACAAAATGTTATTAACCCAGCTCGCTTGTTTAACTTGTTCTTAAGAAACAACTAAACCTTGTAATTATTCAACAATTTCAGCTAAAAGATCAGATTTAGATGTGAATTTCTTCATTGTAGTTGCAAATACCACGTGCCAAGTTCTCAATCAATAAGCCTCATCTTCAGTAACTAAAGCTGCTACCATGCTACGCTGCACAAACATTGCTGAAAATAAAAACTTCATTCAGGATATTCATTGCTGGCGAGATTCACAGAAAGATACGCCTCAGGGAATTCTTCCTTAACAGTATTAGAAGCAATTAATATAACCGAAGGCAAAACTACGTAAGCTATTTAACACAAATTCAACCAATTCATGGGCATGCTTATTATATCCTTGCAAAAATGATCCTGTTGCTGTTGCAAGCAGCACAAACTTGCATTTCAGTATCTACAAAGGTTGCTACAAGATGACTTCTTAAACAAGCCACACAATGTTCAGCAATTCAGGTCAGCTCTTCTGCTTATCCATCATTAGCCTTTCAAGCATCTTCAGGAATAGTATCAGGGATTCTGAAGACTCAAAGATTTGGTCTCACATACATTCCACAAGCACTCGCTACTAATTGGTAAAAGTAGCAATTAATTTTTAACACAGGAAAGAAGTTATTGTTTCAGAGAAGAAACTTACTTGTACTAATTCACTTAGCATATCTACATTCCTAAAGATAGTAAACCAGAAGTCTGGAATTCCTTTGACATTTGTCTCTTCTGCTTTTTCTTCTATTACCATTGCATTTTTCAGGTCTCCCTGTGAAACAAATACAGAATCATTTAAGAAATGAAATCACAACTTCTTAATAGATTTCATAAACAGAGGTAGATGTACAAAACATCTGCCACCTCCAGAGCAATGTTTAAGGAACATTTACACTGGGTTTTTTTCACCCCTTCTGTAAATTAAATCAAGACACAAGGTTTATTTACACAACACCACATGTGTACATTTAATTCAGATTTACTTTCAACACATTTGGAATTCTTCTGTACAAAGACTAAATAGACATGACTTGACAAAGAAATAATTAAAGCACATTTCTACCTCTCTACAAACAGGAAACATATACACATTTACATTTTTCTGTTAATCTCATTCCTGTAGCTTCATGTGCCATTTACAGTATTTCAGAGGTCAAAGAGAAATTTTACAAGAAATAGTTTTAGCAGCTAAAACTTGCAGAATACTTGGTAAAGTTGGTTTTCATGGTTATTTTTCATTATTACACTATCTTCAATCATTAATCTTTTGCGATACAGGATTCCCTATGCATAACTGATGTTAAATGTTATAAAAAAAGAATGACTAAGTCACTTGTCCATGCCGCAGAAAACAGGAAATTCGCAGTGTGAATCAGGTCTATTGCACCTTTCCCTCTACACCACTAGATAGCAGCAAACATGTGAGATCTTAACAGCAGCTACTCGGGTTGTGACTAGCCAAGAACAGTAAGCAGCGGTTTACCTGCCACCAACTAGAACACAGCCCGTCAGTGCTGTAGTTACCCGAAGCCTGACAAACCTTTTTTGCTTACGCACATGGAGTACTGTGTCATGCTAAATCTCGTGAGATCAGTAAAAACAAAGAACAATTAACTTTGTATACAGAACAGTGTGTCCAAAGAAAATGGAAGGAAAACAGGCCAAGTAAAAAATGCGAAGAAAACCTGACAGGATGGCAAACACAGAAACCTGCTTACATTCCCTGAGAAAAAGCAGCAAGCCATGAGTAAATGTCCAAAAATGACCCTGGAGTAAAAGGCAGCCTGAAGGTTGTATTATCCTTCCCAAATCTAGACAGCTCCTACTCAACAGACAAGTAGGAATCCCCTAGCCAGCACAATTTGAGGTCAGTTCCATTTTATGACTAGGTGACATGTCTCTAATCTGCATTTATGGAAATAAAAGCTAAGTATGTCCCCCAAAATAAAGGGGACAGGCAGACAAACAGCCAACCTTCTATTATCTTGGGGTATCATGTAGCACTGGAATGGAACCCATTATCAGAAAGATACTGTTAACAGGTTACGAACAGTGCAAACCAAGGCACCTTTTCAAGTCACTCAAGTTACAAACCTGAAAAAAAGGCTAAACTGAAAGCTTAAAAGCTTCCACTGGACATAACAGTGTATTCACCACAAAAGCACATTACTGATAAAGCCTTTATTTCCAAAAGATGAATCCTTCAACAGAAAACACTGTACAGGAATTAATTCTGACAATCCCATGTATCAGTAGTTCACTACCCAGCTCGTACTCACAGCTAGTTTTTCTTCCTCCTCGTTTTCACTGTGCCATTCTGACTCTGCATCTGTGGGTTCAGCCTCCCCATTAATAAACTCTCTTCTCTGTTTTAGAAAAATCAAGAATGTAATTGAAGACGTAAGATTACACATATGCAAACATAACTGACATGGCTAGGAGGTGACAAAGATGATGTACAATCTTCCCACCTTATCAAAAAGGGGTTGATAGAGTGCTGCGTATTTTCTCTCTAAATCGTGTACTTCTTCATAGAATTTAGCTTCTATATGGGCACATTTCACCTGGAGCTGTTTCAAGGCATCAATTCTTCTTTTCACTGCTTTTGGTAAACTAAAAAGCAAACAATTCTTTAAGGTTAAAAGTTAGTTGCCTCGGCATTATTTAACACATCTGTTAAATGGGCTGCTTATAAATACAACTTTTTCTAAAAAGCTTATTATGTCAAACATTTATTTCTTCAAAACTTGTTTCAAAAAGTTGAAAGAATCCTCTCCTACCCAGGTTGTTCTCAAAGGTGTTATCTTCTGTTCCATTCCCTGTGGCCACCACCCTCCCCGTGTAGTTGAGAGATCTGAAATTAATACCTTTGTTTACACCTAAACTTTGAGACTAGAGTTGTGCTGATCCTTCTATGAAAACTAAGAACTGTGCATTCTACAGGGGAATGTTTTGATTCATACGTCATACTCGGAAAAGTACACACTGCCCAAGTGTACTTCAAATTATTAAGCGTTTATATATAGTCAGGTAAAAAAACCACTTTTTATAGCATTTATTTTTTAAAAAGAGGTCTACAGCTATGTCCTGTCAAGAAATAAAAGCCCAAATATCTGTGTAAGGCAAAATTTTGAAGTTTAAGTCTACTCTACAGTTAATACAAAACTAAAGTTTCAAGCTAGGGATTTACAAGTCCTGAACTCGTCCACCACATCCTGGAAAGCAATCTTACAGAAATCACCCACCAATGCAGCGCATGTTATGAAAGAATATGGGTCACAGAAGGAAACAAAGCAGGATGAGAGAAGTTATTTCTAACCAAAATAATAATAGCCAAGGAAAATACTGAACTGGAGAAAAACATGTTTGGGCTTTTGTGTAAGCAAGTTAAAACCTGACTCTTCCTTCCAAAAGGAAGCCACTAGGAATCATGGTTTAAGTCAACCATTTTTCTTAGCAATCATTTGTTCTGATTTCCTACCTTAATTACACAGTAATAACATTCTATTATGCTTTCAGTCTTTCAAGAATTTTATTATGCCCTGTACTTACGTTTCAATGTAACTTGAAGGAGTAAGCGCTGTGTTGTCAAGACGTTCCTGCAGAGCTGCCAGGACCTGTGGATTTTGCATCACTTGGTCTGCTAGCTTTTCTATAAAGACAAAACCCCACTCTTAGAACACATCTGAATATATTTATAGGACTCTTGTCATACTGTGTGCCTTACAGTAGTCACAGTACAAATACCCAGATACATTTACCAAAAATACAATACATTTACCAGATCTCAAATAGCACCACTAGTTAACTAAGAATCATAGAATGGTTTGGGTTGGAAGGGACTTTAAAGACCATCCAGTTCCAACCCCCCTGCCATGGGCAGGGACACCTTCCACTAGACCAGGTTGCTCAAAGCCTATTGGAACTCAAGCAAAATTACTTCAGGATAAGACTTCAGACAGGATAATGATAGAAAATGCACCTTTCTCCTTGCAAATATATAAAAACTTTGCTTATAGAAGCAAGTAGTACATTGATCATGACAGCAAACTTCCCTTTTATGTAAGAAAGTCCAAATAGGAGTTTCTCTAGCCTCCCCTCCATATTAGTGTCTTCCCTTTTATGTAAGAAAGTGCAAAATAGGAATTTCTCTAGCCTCCCCTCCATATTAGGAGTAGCTTAAAAGCCACATATAAATTTGCAAAAGAAGAACCACTGAATTATACTTCCAAGACATTTCTAAGTGTTTCCAGTTAGCCTGACTCCTGATATAAAACTGATGAAAACTGTGTACTGTACAACAAAGCAGCATAGCACTACAGCCATTTCCTTGACAACTACTGATTCTTTTACATCAAAATAGTTTTACAGTCTGTAAGACTCCCCAAAAAGAGTCATCACAACAGCTCACAAATGACTACTTTTATGGGAGTTCAGACCTAAAATGCTTCTGGTTAGGAGTTAAAAATCCTCACTAATAACCACACAGCTGGGTCACAGTGGGAAGACATTTGCTTCTCAAATCTTTCTGTTCTTTCCCCAAGACATTAAAAAACAATGAATTGCACAGCACATACTAACTTGATGAACTTTTTATACAGGTGGGTTTTTGTGTTGGTTGTTTGGTTCTTTTCTTTTTCTTAACCCAACTTGACTAAGAATTGTTCAACACTATCTACCAGTTTATACGTGATTTCCAACTGCCAGTCACAAGTTTTCTTTGAGAAGTGAGACCTACAAAATATTCAGTGACCATCTAGGTGAAACATATTTCACATAGTGCCTCATGGGTTATTTCATGCTACAGTGAAGATTCCTAGTCACAACACAGGCAAAAATACTTTCACTGTTACAAAAATAAAGCCTTTATTTTGCTTATGGCTGCAATAAACATGGAAAGTAAACAGTTGGCCTAGAAGCCATTGTTTTACTTTAAACAGTGAACACATCCGTAGTTTTGACTGTAAAGGTGTTGGAACTGTAGACAAAGAAGCCCCAATACACAAGGCAATAGGGTTATTCCCCCTCTGTAATATTACCTACTATCTCTTACCATTTTTGTCACTTGCATTTTTAGCGGCCTCTACAGAATCTGAAGCAGTATCTTCTGTTTTACTAAAATAATTAAAAATTTAACACATTAAAGAGGCATCACTTTATGAAAACATTAACATTTAAGAAGTATTCTTAGTTTTCATTGTTTACTACAAGGTAAGTTTTATAAACAAGTACATCACTAAAATACATGTACTGATGTCTTCAAGCTTCTCAAGAGCACAAGTTTGGATATAAAACTATTTCTCCTAAGATAAAAAAAACACGCAAAGGAAGGGGGGGGGGGGAAAGCCCAAACCCAAAACAAAAAAAACCAACAGATAAAGTAATCTCATTAAGTGAATGGCTGGACTTTCATCTGTACTCTGTCATTCTGGACAGGAAAGTGTCATTACTCATGAGGGAAAATACAAAACACCCTTTCAGCATGATGAAGAAAAACACGAGAAAGGATACAGATGAGAAAGGCAGATAAACAGAAGAACAAAGTTCTTTGTTTCAAAATTCTATATCAGGTTATTTGATTAACAGTAAAAACATTAGCTTCTACTGTAACGAGATGTCCTTACCCTCCCCATCTCCCACCATAACGTCTTCCACCACACTACTTGTGTTGGAGAGAGGGCCTAGAATGAGTCAACAGAGAGCAAGCATTCCCTGCATTCCCTGACAGTTTATAGGTCACAAAACACAGCTTGGGTATTGCTGAAATTAACCCTTGGATACAAAAGGAGAAAAGATATCACATATGCAAATGGGTATTATTAGTTACCGGATAGACTAGCTTATCCAGCTTACCCTGGTGCACAGCAAGCCTTGAAAGACCAGCATCGCACAGATATTTACAGCACTTTAACAACACTGTTACCTATCCCAAAAACTGCTACAAAAATTAGAAAATGCAACAGTGCCTCCTGCTTGCTTAAATCATACAGACTAGAGAAACAGGGAGGAACAGTGCTTTCTTCAAGTCCTTCTCATTAAAATATGAACACTTGAAACTGCATCAAGACAACGCAAATTATGTTAATTCAAGAACAGTCATTCTGTATCCAATACACTATAGTCTCAGCTCCTCCTGTACCAAATGAGCTTTTTGTCCTTGCTGTAAGGAAACAGCCTAGTTAGAGAAAATATTACCATGTTATTCTTATCCCAGTTGGGTAATCCATTGCTCACAGGTAAAAAAATACTCTCCCACAGAAGACCACATATACAGTCAGCTCTAACTACCTTGTTTTAACATCAAGAAAACAGTCTAACATACCTGTTATCTGCCATCTGTGTGCCTGTATCCACCTGCAAGTTGAAACAGAGTGTTTAAAAATACCTTAACGATAATTTGTTTACCTCAACAGAAGATGCAAATAGAACAGGTCATTCTTTAAAACCTCAATATAAATTAACGGCTGCTGGTTTTGCTAAGAAATTAATCATGGGTAATCTCTTGCAGTAAAGTGAATAGCTACCATAATATCCAATCCAAACTGGAATGCGCTCTTTGTTTTTAAACTGTGTTAGGTGCTTTCACTTGATTTGAAAACAACGAAAGTTCAAATTAATCACAATACCTCCAGAATTACTTTTTCTTATGTCACCTGAGCAGAAAAATATGCCTCCCTTGTCTGTCTAATCGAGGCTATTTTTGTGAATAGCTGCTTCTACTGCACTATAGTGAATGACACCTAAAACTGCTGCTAGATAAAGGGAAGCAAAACACTGAAGGAAAGAAATTATTTGCCAGGAGGAGGAGTTTAGAAAGCAGCTACAAAGGCAGAATCCCCTGAATAAGGATTTGCCTTGAACTCATTTTTTGGGAGTGAGAAAACAAAGACAAAATATAGAATTTGGTATTAGCAGTGATTGCAACCAAGTTTAGCGCAGCCAGTCCAGCTCCCAAGATCTAAATCAGCTCTCCTCAGAGACCAGAGGGAGTTAGATTGCCTAACTTATTTTGCTGTTATTTCTTACTGGGGTGAAATATCCTAGACTGCACAGCTATTTTAGCAATACAGGTTGTTGTGGTTTTTCCCCCATTCTAAACAGTTCATCACCAATCCAGATAATCCCTACATACCATACAGAAACATAGGTGATATTTTCCACTGTCAAGCTTTCAAGAAGGCAGATGTTAGTCTGCAAGTCAAAATTTAGACTAAAAAGTACCCTCCATCATTCATGAGAGCCGACAGGTCTGATTTCTTAGATTCTGCATAGGTCCAGCAGGCTGATCTTCAGCCCAGCTTCCAATACACAGCTACCAAAGATGAACCTAAGTGCTAATGACATCTTGAGTGGCAGCCAGAGCAGGAGACACAGATCACATGCACTCTCCCATCTGGAAAATGTTCATTCTTTCAGTATGCAAGAAAAGCAACACTTTCCCAACCACTTGAATTGAAAACGTTTGTTCAGGTACAAAAGTACCAAGAAGTATACTTTAGATTATTCTACAGGAAGTAAACCTGCTTAACATCTTCCAAAAATTTCACAGACTGGGCTCAAATGTTTAAGTCCATGAACAAACAAAAGGGGCTTCTTGTAAACCAGATTTGTTTCAGCAACCCAGGCATATTTATTTGTACTTATTCCTGCCTTAAACATAACAAGGGAAAGTAGCACTTCCAGCAACCATCCACCAGAGCAAAATGAAAGAATTTTACTATCTTACAGCTGAAGAAATAAAAGGAGCCTACACGTATCTTTCCTTCCATAGCAGACAGAAGGCAGGGGAAAAAAAGGAGATACAATTAAAAGGTAAGATATAGCAAATTGACCCAATATCAGAGTTAAGTCAACAAGTTATATGAACCTAGTCACTATAAAAGGAAGAAACAGTAAGCAACTAAAAACACAGACTCGCATAATTTAAAAAAAATTAGCCTTGAAGACTTGTCTCTTCCAACCCAGGCTCAATGACAGAGCTAATGGAAAAAAACCACACCACATACAAATTCTTCTCCTCAGTTGTTTGTGCTGCATTTCCTGCAGGGAATTACTTCTCAACCCTGCTGAGGGAAGAAAAGCTATTCATTCCATCCTCATTTGTGCTTAGAAACATAAAGTTCCCATATCTTGAATAATTTTTTAACAGCAGCTAAATTAATCGCTACTGGAACAAACGAGAATTGGGCATGTTCTGACAAAAGCCATTCGCCTAAGTAACAAGAAACAACAACAGGAGAAAAAAAAAGACACCACTCCCTGGTGCAAATACATACTTTATCTTGTTTCACTCCTCAAAGTTGTTCCTTTGGTAACTAAAAAGTAAAAAGAAGTGTATAAATAACTAATCAGAAGAAGCTTTCTTACAAAAGGGCTTGTGATTCCCAGTTGCCTTAGAGCTGTCTTCCAATGACTTCACGAACAGTTACTAACAAAACTGTTTGGTGAGAGCTGGGGGGGGCAAGGGAGAGGAGAGCAAGGTGACTTTAGGGAGGCAAAGTGAAATGCACACCTAGATGAAAAAGTACAGTAGCAAAGCACTGAGCCTTCATGTTTATTGCTTTAGTTATTTTCCAAGCAACTGAGCTCAGTTTACAGGCAATCAATACATGAAAAAGCTATCAGAACTCCAAGAAAAGAACAGCATAAGGTACTATTATTATTGTTACCACACCAAAGGGCCAAATTCATATCTTATTTCCTCTAGACAGTTCAGTTTTCAACTAACTAATACAGACACGAAGCTCTGGGGAAAGAGGGGACTACACCAGCCACTGGTCCCACAGAGCAGGCTGCTGCAATTTGTACAGCTCAAATGTCACATACCATTAGGCACCTTAAAACAGCAGGAAACTGTAAACTCAATGCACATTAAAGATAGCAAGTTTATCATAAGGACAAGCAAGATCTTGAATAATGCTGCTTTAAAGGAAAAGTCTCTACATTTAATGTCAAGACTTACTCATAAATACAAGTGTACGCAGAATAAAAATTCTCTCCCAAAAAAGCTTGTGTCTTGTACAAACCTTCTAAACACAACTAGAACATGAAGCAGGAAACTAATGGACTCTTAAACTCACAGGAAGACTTCTACCCACAACTGCTGCTGTTCTTTGTAACTACAACAAATCAGAAGGGAAAGTTATGACTTCCGTTTTAGAGTTGCTGGGATGCAACCCTGTGGGAAACCACACACAGTCTGATACCTTCTGTAAGGAAAATTAGAGACAAGAAAGTCAAGAGGAAGAAACTCATTACTTAAGCTCATCTAGAAGTTTCCTTGAGGGAACATTATTTTGGTTAGAGATGACTTCATAAAAAGTTTGCCTGGTGGTGCTGGTTTAACCTCTAAGTTACATTTTTGCATTACCCCCTTTTGATTTGGAAGCCTTGGAGGCAGATGGTAGAGGAAGAGAGTCAGACAAACCCTACAAACGATGGTATTCTATCCTGCAAACAAGTGTAGTAGAAGCGAAAATTTCAAACAGGCCCTCACCTGGGAGACAGGGACCTCAAAATTAAACCTCTGAGCCCCCAAAATCCCACACCACGCCGAAGGAACACAAGATCGCGGATGAGGTCAAACTGAAGAATCGCGCCTGGCCCAGGTTTGACTCAACCCGAGCTTCGCGGGGTGAGAGCGACGGAGAAACTGCTCGCCACAAACAGCCCTCCCACCCTCTTCCTCCCCCACTTCCCTCGAGAGGGCGGGGGAGGGGAGGGCTCGCCGCCAGGCTCCCCAGGGCGGGCAACAGCGGCCATGCCTGTGGCCGGAACCGCTCCGACAGACTCAGAGCGACGCGAACTCCCTGCTCTCCCGATCCAAACTTCTCGAA
>NW_010234741.1:0-7890 GCF_000690775.1 Eurypyga helias
TCCTGGCTGAACCCAGCACACTCGGGTATCTCAACTTTGAGTGAAATGTTGCAGCTAAAGAGACCAAACTTTGGAATACTGAGTGCTGCCCTGGCAACTTTCCAGGCACCTGGAGGCTGCAACCAATTTGCATTTTGATTTACATAAACACTAATATCTCCACCTCCTCTTTTCTGACATTTTTTAGCATTTCTCTTGCTGAACGATCACATAATTTACCTGTCTTCTATCACTTCATTCCCTTTTATTCCTAATTTTTTATGTTCTTACAAAAATGTTAAGTATCAAACACCCTTCTAATGCCAAAGTTTCTTCTTTGCTTCTCCTTTCTTTGCTCCTTCCACCCTTCTTTTTGTTTTAGCTTTCCAAGGTCTCCATTTTTCCCACGTTCCCTTATCCTTGCTTTCATTTCCTGTCCCCGCATACACGGAGCCATAGTGCTTCTGTGATGCTGTGGAGTTGTGGAGCCATGTACTTGCTGCGTCGGTGTTTCCTGCTAAGCTTTTCATTGATGACTCTTAATTTTTTTGCAGGACTAAATAAATGCAGGTGGGTAGTACAGTGGCATCTTACTGCCTGAGAGGGTGGACATGTTGTCTCTGCCCCCAGCTACAAAGGAATAAATCAGCGGATGCCCAAGTGGAGAAAAAAGTATTACAGTTGAAAGGTTTAAGTTGTATTTGCTCTATATTGTATGCTGAGAACATTTAGAATTCTCTGTTTCTTGTCTCCTCCCCGTGCCCCCCCATTTCCCCTGTAACCTCCAGGCTGGAACTATGATGTTGAAGAGAAGAAGATTCCAAAACCTAAATCCAAGTCTTATGGTGCAAACTTTTCTTGGAACAAAAGAACAAGGGTGTCTACCAAATAGGTTGGCATTGGCTGTCTGGCTGTGAATAAAGTCAGCTGTGCTATATTTATAGTCCATGTATAATACAACTCTTAATCTCCTAATAAAATTGACCTTTAAACTACAGATGCATCTTGTGATGTCTATTTAAAATGTTTTTGATGTCTCCAATTGAACCTGTTACAAACTTCTCTATAAATAGAGGAGATTTGGAGTGTTCATACTTCTAAAAAATTGCTGTACTAGGAATCTATTGAAAGGAACGCTTGAAATCAGCTGCAACTTTAAAGATTATGGATTATCTTTGATGGTAATGTTGTATTTGCTGCCTTGTTTAAACGTGCCAGCCTTGCACAGGCAGATTTCCTCAGTAGAAGCTGGGGTTTTTCTCTCTACACAAGAGAAGTTTGTCAATTCAAGATTGAAGTACAAAACATTTGAGTATAACTTAGACTATTTTGTATAAATGTATATTATATAACCTCCTTTCTGCCCAAATTAATGTTGTCGTTATTCCAGAAGCTTCATGTCTGGAATAGCAAGCACTGTTTTTCATGTTGGGTATGGGGGAGGTTCACTCCCAAAGACTGAGATTGCAATTGTTTCTCTGTGATGTTCTTCAAGAGAGAAACTGAGCCAGTTAAATATTCACAAATTAAGTCAGAAGGGTGCTGGGTGCCTCACACAGCATCTGCATAGACTAATTATATAATTGTAGCCCTGGATTTTTATTGCTAGTTACATGTTTATCTGCACTGAGGTTTCCTGTTGCCTAACAAGAGATGTGGTGATAGCACCTCAGCCTTAACACTGAATATAGAGCCTAAACTCAGGTTTTCTAATGTGACACTAAATTATTAATTTTAATAATGCACAATATTATGTTTGGAATCCTTGGTTACATATCTGTGGCTTTTGATTCATTCACTTTAACTTTAAAAATTCAGACACCAGACACGTGGTCAGTGAAATCTATTTTGAATTGGGGGAGGGTACACCTTTTCCATACGCAACTGATAATTTTATCCCAACTGTGACAAATGAAACAGTCAAGATGTCTCTCTCCACACAGCACACCATTCTTTAGATCTCTGCACTCAGTTCTAGCTAAAAGAAGGCATAAAACTACCTTGTGTTGCCCAGATTTGATTACATTCTCATTTCAGCTTTAACCGGCTGCCCTATATGCTGGCTAACATTTGTTTAAAGCATTGTTTTTGACCCAGTTTCAGTGTAATCAACCAGTTGGCTGATGTCGCTATTTTCCTATTGCAGACAAGAACTGTTACTCCAATTCATCTTGCTATTGAATTTTGAATGCTGTACTGTGCAGTGGAGCCTGAAGTCCTCCAGGAAGGCCAACGTGCACCAAAATGCAATCTTAACCCTCCAGAATCTACTGCGTCTCTTGGTGTTCTGGCTGAGTTTAATATGCTGATCGTACTGAGGAGGTGGCAATTAAAAAAGCCATTCACTGGGCTTTTTTTTCTTCTGTCTTACAAGTGAAGAGCAGCAAGATCTTAATTTAATGGTCTTCAAGCTTAGTAATACTGTCAACATTAAAATTGAAACGTACTTGGATAGACAGCTTGGTGTTTAAATTATGTAGTCCAAGGAAAAGACTGATAAGTGTTTCATACCTCACACTATCTTTGGACACCTAATATATTAAATTTCTGTATGTTAATCAGTGCTTCTTGTAACCAGCATCAGTTTCACTTGGGACACTGGGTTTTTTTTTGTTTCTCCTGCTGAGGTAATGGAAGTATTCAAAGGAGAGTTGGTTGAGTCCCCTTCCCAAGGAAGAAAGCTTTTACTTCTTTTTTTTATTTCTTTAATGCCTATGTTCATTATGATTCTGTAGCGTGCACCCCACCGCGAAGTCTTTAAGTCATGCGTCAGCCCAGAACTTCTTTTCCTCTGGTCACTTTCCTAGGACTCGAATTTTTCTTCTCCTGTGTGATGGCTTCTTAAAACTGAGCATGCTGACAGCGGAAGAGAACTGATTATCACTGTATAGCCTTTGAGCCCTGGAAGTGAACTTGAGTGCAAGGGCTTGCAGAGGACCGGTGCCGACAGGAATGTAACTGAGGGGTCAAAACCACCCTCTGGGTACTGAGCTTCATTAGCCTTTCATTAACCTAATGGTGTTCAGCTGGAACTGCAGTGGTAGGAGGTGATCTGTCTGTCTTCAGCTGCCTGCCTTCAGAAGTCAGTGTTTCATGGGTGAACCCTCTCTGCAGCGTGTTAGGATAGGTAACGTTGCTCCCACGTGTAGCATATGTCAAAAGGCACAACAGGTGAAGTACCTGACCAGCTTGTTTAGTATGCTCAAGCATTGATCGAAAAATGGAACTACAAAGAGATTTCGAGAACTCTGGGATAATAATACAGATGCTGAATAAGATCAGAGATTCATCTTGGCAGTCGATGTAGCCACGCTGCATCCAACTAATCAAAGCTTTTGGGTTAGATCTCCCCAACAGGCAGAACATGCTCCTTACCCAGTGGGGTTTGCAGGCCTCTGAGGTATCTTACCTCCTTGCATGGCGCTAACAACCGAAAGAGTGGTGACGAACTGCGACGTCGGTGTGCACGCAGAGGGGCCTTACGCTTAAGTTTACATGTTGCGTCACATCTCTCCCTCTGCCGTGTAGGTGTGAGAGGTTTTCTTTACGGATCTGCAGCTTCCGTTGTTGTGGGAAGTCTCATGCAGAAAAAACGGTGGGCTGATGCGAAGTTGTTCTCACTCGGACTTGTGTAGGTGCGTAGTGTGGGAAGTTCTGGAGGCAGAACCCTGCTGCTGGACAAGGTCCTTTCCCAGTCCTCGCCAAACAGTCCATAGTATCACCGGGTTTCTGAAAAGGGTTTTATGTCTGTCACTGCTGTCTCAGCCTCCCACATGTCGCAGTGAGGTTTCAATTACTCCTGTCAAGTTCGTGTGAAAGTTCCTTCTTTTAGGGAAGAAACAACATCACAGTTTTTCCTCCCATATGCTACTACTTCTACTCCCGTCAGCTCTACAAGGTGCGTGGCACGTACCTTTTTTTTAAATGCCCCCACCGCATGAAAATTTCATACGTGAGTTTTGAAAGGTTGGCTGCTCCAGCACTGTCATTTCTATTTAAAACCAGGAATGTTTTGGTGAAATTTTAAGTTTACTAATGACCCCTTTGGTGGTTTGTTTTCTGGGGTTTTTTTGGTTGTTGGTGGTTGGGTTTTGTGTTTGGTTTTTTTTTTTGTATTTTACCCCACATTTGCATTTCCCCCTTCCTGCCACTCTTTCTCCAAGTCCCTTGCAATTAATTCTATTCTGTTAAATGTGTGCCTGTTCACATAATTCAGTGTTGAGCCACAGAAAAACAAAACCCAAACCAACCGTGTTTAGCTGTCTTCCTAGATGGTCGGAATGGCCCTAATCTTTAGGTTCTGTGGCATTTCTTTTACCTAAGGCAAACGGAAATGCTGTAGGCAATGCTCCCTTTCTGTTGCTGACTACAGGTAACTATCTGCTTTGCATATAGGACTCCCTACAAAGTGTGGGTGCATGCCTGCAAATACTTTGATGTATTTTGTGTAGTTCTGTTGTGATAAAATGGTATTTGCAGGATATCAGGTTAATTTGAAGATTGGCAGCATTCATAATTCCAACGAACAAGGTTTTTTATTATAACAAAGGCCCTGCAGCTCTCAAAATCATGACGTTGTAATGGAAACTAAAGACTGTCAGGAAACTAAAAGCACAGTTTCAGATTTCTAGCAGTGGGTTCCTTAACTGTACTGTTTGATGGATAATTTAAAACAAATCGGACTATTAAGTGATACATTGAAATGGAAAATTTAATTACCCTTGTCTGCAAAGTTTTGTCATGTGGTAGAAAAGGAGAAGCTAATTGGGACTAATTTTAGCTTTTGCCTATAATTCCACACCAGGAACTTAGTGTAGTTTGGTTTTGCCAGAGATACAGTTATCTCACTTCACACCTGGGCATGCCAACATATTTTGCTACTCCAGTAAGAAAGAAGTGCAAATACATAAACGTGAAATAACCTAAAAAAAATATAGACAGTTCTGTCGTAAGTTATGGTATGTCTGGTAAGGCAGCTTACTTCCTTGTTCTAATTCCTACATTCTGAGAGGGATTTATTTTTATTGGTACTTGATAAGCGCTGGAGTACATACCAACGTCACAAGTCTGCTAAAGTAAATGTGCCTACAGCAACTTTGTACGATGAAAAAAAAAGGCAAATTATTTTGAGGCAGTATTAAAATACGGATTTCGGCTGGATTTAAGGTAGTGATTCTTCATGTCCACATTCATCGTGAGGGGAGGTAGAACGGTCCCTGCCTTGAACCATTCCTGCACAGGAAATGCAAATGAAAACCCTTTTGGACAAGGTGATTAGAATAAATAGAAAGGTCAGACGGCAGTCTCATGAGAGTCCTGAAGGATTAAAATTTTAACCTGTTTAAGTATTATCTGTGGCTTAAACATTTTGCTTAAAACTCTCTCTACCTGAGTAAAAGGTGACATGTTTCAGGTTTTTACTTATTGGGAGGTTTGGGGAGTGTTTCCCCCCCAAAAAGAAAGTCTCTATAAATAGTGCTGTGAACAGATATGATATAAAAATTATATGTCAGTTTGGCTATTTTAGATGTAATTCACTTTTCGTGTTCTTCAGAGGAGTTGGTGAATACTGGGACAAGGGGATTCCAGTAGTCCATTTGGATTTACAGCAGGTTCAAAAAGGTCTCATGCCAAGATACAGAGAGGGAAATAGCCTGCTTTCAGACATAAGCGTCTCTTGTTTGAGCAGCCCGTCTGTAGGGTGGAATTAGCTCTTTGGTCTACAGGAGAGGGACGGAGGCCTCTAAAATCACAAGTGGTGCAGGGAATTGTGTGTAATGGTTCGCTGTTCTTTACGCAGCGGCAGATCAACGAACTCGTGAGGGTGCAGCTAAAAAATAAATGAGCACGTTTTCACGTGGCAGATTGTGAAGTTCACCGGCAGCTTCTTGACAACTTCTTGATAAAACGATATCCTGTCTAGAAAAACTCCTGAGCGCAAGGCACCTGTCAGCTGGGAAGAGGCATCCTTGGAGCAGCCCTGTTTCTATGTTCTTTCTTCGGCAGTCACCGTTAGCCACTGCCAAAGCTGGGCTTGTTTGGGTGGATATCCTGATCTAGCACGGAATGGCTGTTCTTAGATGACATTTGCCAGCCTGGCATTCAATCGTTTCACGCTGCTGTGTTCGTCGGTGTTTTGTGATAAATACATCGTTTGGAGTGAAGAAATGACCACAAACCACTTCCACGTGGAAGCTGGTGGAGGTTTACTACTGACCATCGTGACCTTCAGTGAGCATCAGAGTTTTGAAAACAGGGTATTGTACCTACGTGGGGCTAAATGCCACAGATTGGAGATCATTGCCCAACATGGCAGAAATATTTAAATCAAGATTAAATGTTTTTGTATGTACAGTTTACCCTCCTAAAACGTCCTGGTAAAACAATGGCTTTACTTGATACGTATATAATTGTTCTTGAAAAGGCATTGCTAAGGCAGAAGTGAAGAAAACTGTTTATTTTAGTATTGTGCCTGCAAATACTGGAAGATATTTTAATTTTTCTGTTTTAGGTAGAGAAGAAAAACTCTTAGCGTATCTATCAAGTAAAGCAGTTGTCTTTTAGCCTGCCGTGGTTGTCTGCGACAGGAATATGTATGCGAAGTTGTAGACAGTCTGCTGGGGTGATTTTTCTAATGGAATGCAAGCTTGTCGTTGCTGCCTTCTGCCTTAACCAGCTATGGGAACGTACAGCATCCAACTAGGAAACACTGTAAATTTAAATCCAGGACATACTTATCACAAGCAGTTCTTAATAAATTCTTTGCTTATTACGGCACTTTTTCTGATCAGTTCTTGGGCGTTTCACTGTTTCGGTTTACATACGATCTGATGTTGTTGCCAAAGATGGTGTGGGGGTGTGTGCCTTTCTGTCTCTGGCCAGGCAGATTTCCGGGTTATTGTTGGGGTACTGGTAGGAGAGTCCTTTTACCAGTCAACAACCTTAAGTACAGCCTTCCAATGTATAAAATACCCAGTAACTGGAGCAGACGTAAAATGTAACACATGAAGACGCTCTGCTGAGACGCTGTAAAAGAAAATACTAGGTATTTTACCACTTCAACTGAGTTTTCTTTAATTTCCCCTTCCACAGTCTTAGTTTGCAGCTGCTCTCAGCGGCGATATGCAAAACAGAATGTGGGAGCAAAAGGTACGTCTCCCTCAACGGCGCGTACGGAATCACAGTGCTGGGAACGCGTAGTCAAGCTGCGCTTGCGCGAGCGTTAATAGCCGGTAAATAAAATGGTTTGAACAGAATTACTTTGAATACCTACAGTATAAAAAAGGTAAATCCAAATTTTAAACACCATAAATTGGTTTCCAGTTAGTAAACTGGAAACAACTTTGCTGCAGCCCACCACTGTGAGTTGGTGTAAAACTGCCAGTGCCAACATCTTACAGTGTCCTCCTTAAAGCGAGGGGAAGTGAGAACTACCCACCTGTCCACAGTGTGGACATCCACCCTTAAACTGGATTCCTGTAATAGCTGGTGGATTTTGATCTGTTTAGCCAGCGCAGCAGTCTGGAGAGGTGAGAGGCACTGAGCTTTGGAAGTACCTTCTTGTCTGTTGCAGCGGGTGTGATGTGAATGCTGAATGTCTCAAAAGAGAGACCGAAGTTACGGGGGTGGGGACGAATATCATTCAGGGTTATTTAGCAGAGCGAAGCCACCTCCAGCGTAGAAGTCCCTAGAGCACAAATGGCTGGAGACTGAGATAATAGTCGGAGGTTCGGCAGGCATCCCTGCAGAGCTAGACAGCCGTCTGCATTCGCTCCCCATCCGAAACAGGACCTGGGCTAAACAGAGCCCCCATAACCACCTTTGTCCTCTTACAATCGCTTATGTGACCATAAACAGAGGCTCGTTAAGCTCCTGCCACCTCCACTGTAAACACCTGAAGTTCAATCATCA
>NW_010234741.1:7928-30160 GCF_000690775.1 Eurypyga helias
TAAAGTATCATCTAACTGAGGGATGTTGAAACTGTTCAATTTATAGCTCTGTATCCGAATCGCCTTGCTTTGCAGGGAGACTGAATTACATATTTTTATTTGGTTGTATTATCTCAAGTTCCTTCAAGGTTTTTTTTCCTGCCTCCTTTAAAAATCATGGCTGAAGCATCCACCTCCGCTACAAAGAATGGCTAAGAAATGCCTGTTTTAATTTCCCCCACCCCCTCCAGACTGCTAGTTCGGCTCAGTATGGAAGCCTTGCCTATGTCTCAAGACTCTGAAGGAGGCACAGATGCTACCAGTGAGTGCAGCAGAGGAGTGGAGGGAGTTAGGTATACTCACTGCTCTTGATGTGACCTCAGAAGCACCATCCTCACTTCCCATCAGTGCCTACCTTCGGATTTGAGACTGATCAAGGAGCACAGGAGAGAGAAACTGCAGAGCCCATGCTTGAACTTAAGCCTTTATCTTCCTGAAGAGATCCAGAAGACCATGGAAGACAATACAGGAATCCTTTTAAGGAAGGACAGATGACTTACTACCTGAAATACTTGGAAAGAGCTGAGATAATTTTCAGTTCCTCCCTTGCCTGCTTGCTATCCGCTGAAAGGCGGGTTATGAGGAAAAGCAGGTAACAAATACAATTAGCACTTCTGCTGCTGACTTTTACATGTTAGAACAGGGTAGAAAGTAATCAGCACCTGGCTCCCCTGCTCACCAATCACAGAGTGCACCTTAGGAAATTGTCTCAATACCAGGTTTCGCTTCTTGCCTCCTTTTCCCACACTACGTGATGGCTTATCTTCAAAGCATTCCCATTTCACTATCTTCAGACAATTCTGTTTTGCAGGTGGAAGGCAGCTTTTTGTTTTTCCTCAACTTTGATCATTACCATATGGTCTTTCATACGTGCTCAGGGTCTCTTTCCAGCATCACGATTCATTTTTCTCTTTCCGGACAATTTTTCTGACCAGGTCTCTATACGAAAAAAACAACTGAAACGCCAAGCGATGTGGTTCTTGGGAGTATTTTGGATTCCAGACAGAAATAGTTGTATGGTGCCAGGGACATGGATCCATGGCCTGGCCTGGGGATGAATGTTATCAGGTATGAGGTCTTATCTCAGAGGAATGTTAACCTAAGACGCAAATATCCATAATAGAAAACAAATGGTGTCACAGAAACAAAAATCCAGTTCTTACTGGCGCCTGTTGGGCCTTTTATTCTTTTCCATAGGCATTGCCTTAAAGATTCACCATCAGTCTTTGAGTGATGTGGTTACGTGTGCTCCATCCCGGTGCTACGTTTTCTGGAGTTTGGAATCTCTCTTTTTTTGGCCAGTAGGCTTGGCATCCCACATCTGTGCACTCAAGCGACCTTCACCGTCCCCTGAGGGCATTAAATGGCAGCGTGTAGCCAACCGTCTCATCTGTGATTAGAACTGCTAGTCGTGTCTAGGTGCTTAACTCTTTTATCTGTGGCATATCATTAATCTAGAACGAGGCTAGCTCAAAAGGGGTTTATTTTTAGACTTCATTTTGATTTTTTTTTTTTTTAACCTGCTAGAGTCCTGCTGTTCGAGATGTCAGCAACATAAACAGTTCTCTGAATCTTGGCAGCTTGGAAATACGCTGCCAAAAAACCAAGTAATACTGGGAAACGTTGAGTTGATGAAATCGTTGTGGTTTGTGGGAAAATTCTGGCTTAAGTAAACATTAGTTTTGAAGTATTTTGCAGACAGGCATAACTTGGGATCAAAACCATGGAACTTGCATGGGAGTAGCCAATAGCAGGGAAGTAGAATGTCTGGGCAGGCGGTCAGTGGACTGGCACCTGCTCCTGCTCCTGCTCCGTGCTGGCTGAATTCTCTAACTGGTAGGCTAAGGAATGCCTCTCCTTTTTGCTGACTCAGCGGATACCCAGTAGTGTGCACCAAGTAGGGCTGCCCTGAAGAAGTGACTGAGGCAAGGACTCCAGATACTGTTCGGGTTCTCATCTCATATGCGAATGACCCAGGCCCTAATGTCTGATTCGGAGCCGGAACCTCAGTCTGGGTCTTGTCTGCTAGGTAGCTGCTGTGACTGTTACTTGCTCTAGTTTATTTCTCTGCTGCTCTTTTCTATTTTCCTCTGCAAGGAACTTCAAAAAGCTCCAGGTTTTATTTCCAGGCAAGATCCTCAAGGATAATATTTCCCCACCCACTTCTAGTTAATTTAGAGTGTCTTCCTTGCCAGATCACAGACAGAATATGCTGCCTCTCAAATCTCTGCCAAATTTTGGCTTAGAATGAAAAAGAAATACAATTTCTAATGCCATCTTGCAGAATAGAATTTGCAAACTTTGGATTTCAGAGCATCAACAGGAATCAGTAAAATTTGCTTCAATTTTAGAGAAGTCCCTGGGCAGTAATAAGCCTGAATCTGGGAATACTTAGTCATGTGCCACTGGGCACGTCCATTTCTCTCGAAGCCAGGTTTTGCTTTTGCTCTATGCAAGAATTTCTGGCCTGGCATCCCGATTCGTAGACTAAAGCATTCTGGCATGTCTGGTGGAAGGATCCTGTTACAGTACAGAGAAGGCTGTTCTCACAACCTTCACCTGCAGTGATGCTGATAAAAGAATTTGCAATCTTATATTCAGCCAAATAAGCTCTCCTGCTGTTTCCTTGAGACCTGGGAACTCTGATCAAGTATCAATGTTTCTTTGTACTTAATTATCAGCAATCCATCCAGCCTGTTACAGTATCAAAAAACTGCTATGTATGTACTCCGCAGCTACTGAGCTTCACCTTTCTAGCATCATAGGTGAAATGAACGGGGACTGGTTTTTGACTCATTGATTTTGTTTCTTAAATTATCTCTGTGTGAGTATAGGACTTCTTATGAGCATTTCAGTTCTGCGTCTTGAGAACCAATAGAAGTCCGCCTTACCTCAATCCTCAAGCAAAATTTCTCCTTAAAGCGGTTGTAGCTTCCCATGTCAATCACTTACTATTAAAGAAGTCTGCACAGAACACTTTTCAATGACTTACGTCTTACCAAAACATTCACAACCTGACTGAGGTGACTGGCTTTGCTGAAAGAGTACATTTTGCAAGCAGTGCTGCAGATTTTCTCCCAAAAAGCATCCATATGGATAGCTAACTCAAATAGTCTACGTTAACAGATAGCTAAATGAGAAACTGCTCCCCAGTCAGATAAAGATTTACTCCATAACAGCTTCTGCAACTTCTTTTGGAAATATTCCCATCTTTGGAGTATGCACTATGCCACCTGTTTATGCATTTATGAAACACTGCTCCCTGCGGGACAAGTCTGGGTTGTATGCTTATTTTGATAAAGTGGTACTTTAATCTTCAGTCAGACACTAAGCAATTACCTCCTGCCACTGAAGTCATGTCCAAGAGTAAAATACATTATACCTTTTCTCTCTCCTTTGAATTACTTCCACAAATTAACTGCTCGTTGTATTGTATACAGGTATTCCGTGCCTTGCTATTATAGAGCTTTTAGCAGATTTATAAGTGAAGGAGGCGTGTGGGACTCCACTGAAGGCCATGTAACATCCCAGGAGTAAGTTACTCTGGCTGTCTACGTTCGGCGTAGGCACAAGAAGTGAGGTTTTCTCGCACAAATAGATTTTATAAAACGCCAGCCACAGCAGAAGCAACAGTTGGGTCTCCTTTGAGTGAGTGTTTATGTATTTCACTGTTGGTGCCTTGCAAATGCTAATCCAGTGATAGGAAGAGGTGCTTACCATCCAGCTAAATAAAGATTGAAATGCTGCTTAATCTAATAAGCTCATGTTCAAATGTTTCCCTAAGGGCATCCAGCTGGTTTGATGTCTGCGTACTGCTAACCGGCGCTGGGGATTCTCTCTGTGTCTCATCCCATTTTATCCACAGCTGAGCTGTAGTTCCAAATAGATGCTACTCGCTCAATAACAAATATGGATACATAGATGCTTTTTCTTGGAAGTGATCTTCACAGTTCTGCTCACTGAATGGATATCATATTAGCTCCAGCAGGATGGTTCATGGTGGTTTTCCCAGGCTGGTATTTTCTTGGATAACAGATCTGTTCTGGTCAGGCAGTATATTTACCAGAGAATTCATAATACAGTGGAAAAGCACCTTTAACACTCTCCAGAATTTCTTATGTTCTAGGAAGGACAGGGTTTCTGGTTGCTGTGTGCAGGGCAGCACCATCAAGGTGCAGATGCACATGTAGGATGGTCGGCATTAGTGGGAGTTCTTACTCCAAAAAAACGGCTCACTCATCATAAATCTACTTGTCAAACGAGAGGTTGCCTTTTCACTTCTGGAAACAATAAACAGAGTGGTCTGTGGTCTCCAAGTGTCCAGGCTGAGGATAGGAGGTGGCAAGTGGCATCTTGCAAAGCTGAGCAAGGTCCCTACTGTAGGTTGTCCAGTCTTTTACACACATTCTGGAATGCTACCAAAAATAATGATAGGTAAGTTGTAGAGGTGGTTTTTTATGCCATCTGTCACAGAAGGCTATGACTGTAACCTCACATCTTCAGCATCACTATCCAAGCACCAAATTCTGCTGTGTTTCTAACCTGCCTACATCATGGAGTTAGAATGGAAACCCAGATGAAATGATTATTATGTCCTTGCATCCCCAAAAACTGGAAGTTACTCTTCTAGCCGACAAACAGTGAAACAGACCCTAGGTTTTACTGCAGGAGCATAGGAGTGCCTGCATCAGAAAAAAACCAATCACATCTCCAGTATAAACTGCATGTTTTCAGTACGTTCAGGTAAAGGCCATACAGAGTAGTTCCCTATGTTTAATGTTCTTTAGAGCATCAAACAAATTTCAGCTAATCACCGTTGCAGAGATTCAACAACAATTTGGTGAAGTTTAATACTAAGAAACATAGGTCTTTGGAGGGACCTGGAGTCAATCACAGGTAACCAGGAAGTCCACAACTGTCCACAAAAATATCTGCTCTGACTGCCTCAAGTATGCAGTCGTGCACTTAGCCACGGAACCTCCAAACCTTTGTACAAGTTTCTGTCCCACTGTAACCCAAACATTCAGTGCAAAGACAAAGAGTCATCATGGAGGTTAATGTGCAGGAGTTGGGAAATACTAAACATGTCACTGATGTCCCAACCATGGCCTTGGCAATAGCAGGGCTTTTGTTAGGAGAAGTTGCCTAGGGGATCTAGAAAGTAAGCACTGCCTAGCACTATATAGAAAGGCAGAAAACGGAAAATTCTGTCAACACACTGAATTTGGGGTGAGGAATCCAAACCTTATGATCAGGGTCTTCCTAAACAATTGTGCAGAGGCAGGAAAGTGGTTTGGTTTTGGTTTTTTTTTTTTTTTCCCAGCATCATGAAAATACCATTAAGTTCTGCCCCAATATCCCATCACTTTCTGTGGCCATTGTCTGATGCTTCAAAAGAAAGTAACCCTGCCTACCTTCATTCCCCAAAAGCCAAATTACGCACTGAGGGTAAATGTAAATCTCTCTGGCCCCTGCAGGTAAACAGCTGGCAGGATTAAAGTATTTAAAATACGGTGCAAAAAAGATATATGGAAATGCAGCCTCCTTTCAAGCCTCTGTTAGAGATACAAGAAGTTAACCACCCAAAGATACAAATCACGAGTTTTAATTTTCAGCAGCAGGATCGCTTCTATCCTGTCATCAAATCCCACTTACACACGTGTGAGCTGCTAGCAGAAACACTATTCCTTGTGGTCCTTATTGCATTTCAAAGGCCGGTCTGGAATGGCTCATCTCTGAAATACTGATTTTTCTATTCTCATTTCCAGACTAGTTTTATTTATACAGCTTTCCAGTTATTTAGCCAATATTCCCCCTCTGGTAAGTGCTCTCTGAATTAGAATACCTAATCAGATTTCTTTTTAGCCACTGATTACTAAGTTAAACACATCAAACTTTTTCTTTAATCTCCTGTCACGCCAAAAGTTTGCCATTTCCCAAATAATTTTACTAGTCTTTGCTGTGTTGCATTGCTCTTTTTATTCAATAAGGGATAAGAGCTTTGGACGCTAGTTGCTTTCAGAGCACTATTAATCTCATAACACAGTGGAGGGGTCTTCAACATTATTCAGACCAGATAGGCGACTGGACAGCAAGGTGAGCACCACCAAGTTGAGCATACACAGTTTTAGCTCCTGGTATTTCTTCCCTGGATGAGAATTCTCTATAGGTTTGTCCCCAGGCAATGTTAGAAGATAAATGTATCTATAAAACATTTTTTGTTTTGCAGGGCCGTACATAGAGAATGAGCCTCTTCCTGTACTCAAGGTACATTTCAGCATGAAGTCAAAAGGGAAGGCTTAGCCGAAGGTTTCTAGTCAGCCACTTCCCTTTCATCCGTAAATCATGCCCAATGCAAAGTCAAAACATTATTCAGAATGGGAATAGACTTCGGTTTGTTGTCATTAAAGCTGCTGATGTTCTGGAAATGGAAGAAACATGTTTCTGTCACAAAGAGCAGTTAACTCAAAGCAGCATTCGATAATGCTAGTATGAAACATCACAGCCTAAGAATTTTCTCAGAAGTAGAAAATGCCTGAAAGTTGTCAGTGACTTACAAATCAGGTTCTGAGCTTGGGTTGTAGGCGGTTTGGAATACCGGTCTGGTCAATCTACCAAATGGAGACACTGAACGTTTTCAGATAAGCACTGGGAAAACAGAAGTTACTGTTCCGATTTTTGTTGTTGTTTTCAAGGACATAACTTCTAACTGGTTAACAAGTTGCAATCAAACATGGAATTTAATGAGCCAGTAGTTTTTAACTGCCTTCTGATGGCATTGAAATACTTTGAATTTGGCAATTTTATTTCAATATGGGTGGGAGACATTTCCGTGGGCCTGGGTTAGACTGAATGCAAAACCAAGATATTTATCTTAAAACAGAAGTTTAGAGCATTAAACGTGCTGAGGACAGATCTCCATTTTAACTTTCTGTGTTAATTTGTTAGGGTGTTTGAAGAAAATTCTATCATCAGTTGGCCTAAAAGTGTTATCACCTCTCCTTAAAAACTTTGTCTTACAAACTTTAAAAAAACAAGGAAAAAGTCAGCTGAATACAGTCAACAAATAACAAATGGGTGTTGTTTTCTTACTAGAATTACAGTGCCCGTGGTGGTGATTGGACTGCTAGTATTTACCTTTCATTTGCAACACAGCTTGCTAATCTGATGATTATTTGTGTGTAGTCACAAATACGACAGATGAAGGAGAAAGGGAAGTTGTTCATCAAGACTGCAGACTGTGGTGTGACAGCAGTCAGTGTATATCAGCATTGCAACTGCTGCAACAAATGCTGATCTGCTAAGCCCAAGTTGTTTAGGAAAGGCAATGTGTCAAAGATACTCCTTTGATAGCCTTACTATTCTGTTCCTCATTCAAAGCCTGAACAAAGAAGTGTTTATTATAAAAAGTGTAAGAGCATTGAAAGCGTATTCCCTTAGTCATGCAGCTAAACAAACTGAGCTAAGAATAACACCATAACTAAATTTGTAGGTTTGGAGGAAATCAATATTAACAACTCGGTTAATTCATCAAACTGCCTGTTTCCAGCGTGTCAAGACTTAACTTCCTCCACAACACCAGCAACAGTTTCTTCTAAAAAAACAAGCAAAGAATGTAAGCAAAGCCAATTTTCATCAAATTTTCATTGGAAAGTACACTTTTGTTAGGCTGCCAAACAAAGTATGAGCTTTAACTTGAAATTCCAAAGTTGGGTGGCAAAATCTATTCTTTGAACTTGCTGGTTCTTAAAGACTGACAACAGAGATACACTGAAGAGGCTACTATGTAGCACAGAGCTATTTTAATTAGACAGTTGCTTTACTGAATCAGCTTTCAGGAACAATTTTTTAAAATACTTTTCAGTGCAATGATTGGAGGTAGTTTTTTACAGAGGGAGGTGCCAGATGAGATACTTATTCTAGCTTGCATAAGGGAAGGGATGAGGGAAGTGTGTGAGAAGCTGAAACCTGACTATGGACACAAGAAGTTCCATTCTATTCTGGCATTAAGATGCTTTTGCAAACTAACGATCAGTGGGATGGTATTAGCCACACCTTTGGTTTGTGTAACCACGTTTTCAAAAACTTGTGTCAAGAAACTAAGTGGTTGCTTATCACAGATGACAGGTAGTAACTTTGTTTCATGGTACTGATGAAAAGCAATGGAAAATAAATGTGTGATGAAGTCCACAAACCTGTTTGGTTTTGGTTTTTTTAAATGAATTGCAGTGGCTAGTTTTTGCTACAATATACTGTTTCTTAGGGTGTTCCAGCGAAGAGGAAACTACTGGTCCTTGCACAGGAAGAGCTGTTGGAGGCAGATTACTATTTTGAGTTGTCAGAAGTAACAACCCTGGGCTGTCATATAAAATAGTAGCACACAAACCATGGAAATAAATGATAAGAATATAATATACCGTGTAATCTAGACAATCCTCAAGGCTCTGCCAAAGTCACCATTGTCATTAAGAGCAAGCTGAAGGATTCCAGAAGTGAGACAAAGATGAAATCACCGAAATGAATCACCAAAGCAAGCTGAGTGGCTGTTCATTGTTTGATGGTGAAGGTGCTGCTCTGTTACTGAACACGGTATCCTGGTCTAGTGGAAGGTGTCCCTGCCCATGGCAGGGGGGTTGGAACTAGATGGTCTTTAAGGTCCCTTCCAACCCGAACCATTCCATGATTCTGTGATTCTAACTGGTGGACTAGAAGGAGCAAATGTATTCATCACAGCATATCCTGTTGCTCTTACAACATCTACCCAGAAAGCATCTGGCCTACACTGCTAAGACAGCATTGCCTTTCAAAACAGTGCACCAGCCAGCGTTTCTTGCCCGCATACATTTCATGTGTGGCTAAAAGTGTAGAGTTGTCAGTACGGTGAGTCATGATACAACTTCTCAGGAAGCCCCAGACTAGACGAACAGTAAGAAGGAACACACCCTGTGAACGCCTTCTCCATGGCAGGGAGCAAGGCACATCCTTTCAATCCAGTGGTGTAGACCAGTAAGGATCTCACTCCATGGCTTCACTGCCTGAATTCTTATCCTGGTGGATGCTGTGTTTCAAATAAAAGCTAGAATTAAAAACTTTATGGCTAATGTAGAAAACTAAACCCACCAAGAGGAAGAATTCATCAGTGGCTGTGGGCTCAGCAAACCTCCACAGAACAAATGGTGCAGTGAGGTCCGTTCCCGCCGGAGCTTTATAAACCTTGCTGTGTCTTGTTGCTGTGACTTAACAGGGAGGCTGTAACACGGTGGAGGTCTGCAAGAACTGAGGCAACAGTTAACACCTCTCCATAGACGTGGTTTTTTTGAGGCATACGTGTTTTAGCCAGTTGTTGTGCACTGGTGCACCTGTGCAATAGCCCTTGACAGGGATTTCAGGGGCTGTCCCAAAGCTTGCAGAGAGGAGCATGCAGTAGCGTGCGCTGCACAGGAGAACAGTTACAAGGTAGTGGACATTTTTCCTAGATTCCAGTGTATAACAACAAATTACTCTCATCCTGGTAATAATCAATACAATGCTTAATCTGTACTATTCTTGCTGTGTACAATATTCTTCTTTAAAACCTCTGTTGCCTCACATACATGCACACTCTCTCTCAGATCAACTCTACCATTTTCTGTTGAACGCCCTGCGCACAGCAGCATCAGAGGGAAGATTTTGTCACCGTTTCTGGTATTAAAATCCACTTTCTCAGAAATTAATCAACCTGTTGCTAAAAAAGTTCTCCACAAATGTTCTTTGGACTGACTATATGTGCGTAACAATTAAAACAGGCATGTGTACTGATCGGGAAGGACGACAATGCCCGGAACACAAAGTAACTTTGGGAGGGGAGAGGAGCATTTCTTTGTCATACTCTGGAAAGAAGTGGCATATAATTCAAGCCTACCGTTTTAGCTACTACACTACTATATTACTGCTGTACTATAGATAATTTATGATTTCTAAGTCAGTCAGTCATTGAAACTTTTGCTGCGTGTGTAGACTATGAATCCTGTGTGGGTTCTTGAACACATCACGTGTCCCCACTACAGAGTGACATGGAGAATTCCACTTTACCAATAGAGTAATGTCAATATACTTTTCTAATAGAAAATATGTCCAGCATGAAAATTGAGGTTTTGTTGTAGCTCCTGGCTCCTGTAATGCAATATACAGCAGTTGCTGTGAAACCCCAGGCTGTAGCTTGTCGTTGTCTTTCTTTTATTGCTTTGCACGATCTCTCTTTTAGAACTGGGAGGGGAGGACAGGTTAGAAATGTAAACATAAAGTAAAGTGATCAGTGATACCTACGTGGAAACAGCCATTTTCAAACCCAGACTCGAGTTTTGTCTCCCAGTGTTAGACAGCTGCCAGACTCTGCTGGGTTTTGTACATCCTGTGGTCCACAGCTCGTGTTTGCATAACTTCCACTATAACTTCGGGTATAGTTGAATAACAGAAAATATAACCATTTCTATATTGGCAAAGAAAGACTATTTTAAAACCTCCAAAATATAATTTATATTTAAAAAAATACCAGCAGTAAGTAGACTGGAGCTAAAAATTCCAAACAGCCCATGGAATGAAACAGTTTATGAAAAATTACAAATACTTTAAAAATCTGACAATAAAAGCATGTTAAAGTCCAGCTGAGTGTATGGTTGGAGAAGTGTAGAAGGCTATTAGATATTCTACTACACTTTTGGCTGCTTGTCTTTCTGGCCTTGAAACAACAGTCTAATTGACTTTATAAGCATCTGTGTGAATCACAGGAAGGCCGTAAGTTTCGTAAAGATAAAATTAACCACCCCACCCTGTTCCCCCTTCCCCAAAAAGTCTCACTGCAGATCAGAAGGGTCTAATATTAATACTTCAAAATGCTGAGTCTCTTTGAAAATCAGTCTAGATTTTTCCACTCACTTTCTGAGTTCTTTTCTGACTTACTACCCAAGCAGAGCTAAAAGCTCCTCCAAGATAGTTAGTGTGTTATTTTATGCCACAGATAAAAAAGTATCTTTTTTTTTTCAGCCTTTTAGTATCAGGCTGGTGAGACAGGTGAGACCTTCAGAGAAATACGCAACACCTGAATAATTATGTTTTGCTTAGGCAGACTCATGACTTCCATTTTCCTGTTTGACTCTGAGGTTGTAAAGTATGTTCAGATCCCCTTTCTTTGTATGGTATGTGTATGAAAGTCAGGAATCAAACTTCCTTTGAGCTTTTCCACAAGAAATTAAATGTTCTTGGAGCATACTGCCATAAGAATCATTGTGAGAACATGATGATCCCCACTAGAAATAAGCATTAGTGGTGTCACAGTGTTCCTAAATATTTTCTTCTGCCAAAGGTTTACTTATGTTTTCCTGATAATGGGAAGAGAAACATTTTTGAATTTAAGGAATAGCTGGATTAGATGTTAAACTTAACCATCGTTTTCACTTGAATTTATCTGTGAGTCAGTCTGGTCCAAGGACTGCTTGCTGGCTGTTATGTAGAACATCAGGTATTTTAGTAATACATGTTAGACAATAGCTTCACCTTATCAGAAAAATGCATTATTGAAACTGTTGATCCAGCAAAGACTGATGATTTTAATTTCTTTTAGGACACAATAGAAGACAATGGCAAACAGAGTAGTACTGTAGTACTTTCCAGGCCATTTTTGTTCTTCTGGAAAAAATAGTACGGGTTTTGAAAGACTGTTTTGGTAAAAGCAACATCTTTTTGTTGCTACAGATTGTAGCTTTAGATTTTTTTTTTTTTTTAACCTGTGTGTGTCTGAACTGTGCTGTAAATAGAAAGATTAAAGAAGAAGGAAGTGAAACAGAGGAGGGAGAAAGTAAAACAGAGGCAGGAATGTAATGAACTTTTTTTCATGACCTTTGGAATTTCTAGTTGTTGTTCATTATGCAACACTGAGCCCTATCCAGGACCATAAACTGGTGGAAATGGAACATATTACACTTGAGGGAAAGGAGCTATTTCAAAGACAGCTACCACATCTGAGCACTAACACTTATGTGAAGGTGATGTCGAAGACACCCCCCTCAGCCCCCACTTTTTTTTAAGGTGGGATTTTGCATGGAAATTTGGAGAGAAACTTGGCTCCAAAATTAATTATATACTGCTATCCCATAGGATTACCCAGAAGTACCAATGAGGCTGTGAGTCAGGAAGGTCATGTGGGCTCGACTAGCATGGTCTAGCAGGCACAAACAAAATGTCCCAAACCCTATGTTTAACTTATGTCTATAAAAAAAGATTAAGATGTGGAGAAATACAACTCAAATGACTGAAAGGAAAGGCATTGGAGCTTAAACCTCGTGGTGTATGATGAAAGGCCTGAATGGAAATGTAAATGAGAACAGACTAGGGCAGTTAGCAGTACAAAAGTAGTTAGGACTATAGAAAGGTATGGCTTAATGTGAGTATAGATGCCATAAGGGCTCTGGAACAGACCAGTTATCCTTAACTGGCAACAGAGAACCAGGCAGACAAACAAAGAAATAAATAGATACAGCAACAGGAGGAAAAAAAAACAATGAGAAAAGGACATGGGGGATAGAGGTAGAAAACAGAGAGAAAGAAAGTTGGAAAACCAATTTTGCTTTAGAAAAAAGAATTTGATACCATTTTATTTTTCAGTCTCGGGTGGGGAGGCAATTTGAAGGGGGTGAGGGGGGAGTATGGTGGAGAGTGTGCATGGGAAAAGAAACTGCAGAGAGATATTTAGGGAGACATTTTAAGGTCATTCATTTCTGTATATTGGCAGTAATCCATTGTGGAGAACAGACAGCTACTGTAGTTGTTAGTAAAGATAAATGTCATTGAATTATAGATGAACATAATGGAAAATCTTCATGTCTAGCCATTGTGTAAAATTAGGAGTGGGACATACTGGCTGTGTGGGCTTGGTGAATGCCAGGTGCGTGGGTGAGCGGTGAGCACTGGGAACGGGTGTCCTGTTCAAGTGGTCTATTCAGCTCTTACACCAGCACTGTCAGGTCATTATTTTTTCCTGCTCTGGCTTCTGAGTGCAAACCAAAGAATAGTAAACACTGAGTACGTTGGTGACTACCTCAGCATGTCCATATGTTTCTGCTTGCGTGTTCAACACAATGGCAGAGGGGAAAAGACTCACCTTTAAAGTGCCGATGGTTCGTAAAGGCCTGTGATCACACCAGCTAGCGACACCACACTACACCTCGCCACTTCACGGTGCACAAGAGGCCATCCAGCCTCAACCAGTCCGTCAGAGACTGAACCTGATGAGATGTTAATACTTTTATCTCTTCTGACATATGAAATTTTCATTACTTAAAATTCATTATTTTAATGGGAGAAAGTTTACTTGCCAGGCCATCACTCTGGAAGCGTGGAAGACTTCCAGACGGCAGTCTTAACTCTCTAAGCCTGTTGGTGGTCTCAGATGCACAGAAGATGTCTGCTGCTTTCCCTAGAATGACAGGTCTCACTTTTGCTGTCATACTGAACAGGGGCGTTTGGCTACTGCAGCCAGCACTGGTGTGCTTTATTGTTTTGCAAAGCATGTTTTTCCTTCACTCAGTGTAGTCTGAACAAAGTCATAGTTGTGGCATTTCTCCTGCTATACAGCTATTACTTTCTAAGTATCCATGTTCTGCCTGTTCTCACCTTTCGATGTTTTTTCCCCCCGCTACTCTGTACATCACACAGTATTTGTCCTTCTCCATGCACATTTGGACATGATAAAACTGCTTTTCCAATAACCTGCTTCTTCTGTCACAACCAATAAATGCGTTAATAGCCAATTTGCTGGAGATTGCACTGTCTGAATACAAAATTGACTGAGTTTACACAGACTACCATGCAGGCAGTGTGGTACCGTACTGGAAGAATGACCAATTAACAACCACGGGCCTACTCAGCCAGGAGACTGATAAAGCACGGGAGCAGAATGAAATACACACAGCTAGCCATTAAAGACAGTATTTTAGGAAAATTTTGAAGGCCTATTATCTACAAATACAGCCTGTGAAACCCTATATATTGAAACATTCACCAGTGGCATGGTAGACACTGAAGAATGTATTTTACAATGCAGCTTCTGCATGTTTAAATGAAATACATCTGGTGTAACAGTAGCTAGTAGGGAGAAACTAGGAGTGACCTAGATTGCATTAGTAAAGAACTTCTCTTAAATTCCTTTAAAAAAAAGAAACAAACAAAAAAACAAGACTGCAAACTAAAGCATATCCCTTTCCTTTTCCTTGGAGCAGCACAGAGAGAATAACAAAAGGCATTTGGGAGGTGGACAGTTTACAGGTGAATCACAAAGAACAGTGTCCCCTCTCTAACGTTTAAGGTGAAATCTGCTGGATGCTCTCAGAGCTCATCTACCAGATTAAGATGCTAATAAACATTCCTGGAGATTGACCACTGCCACCCTCTCCTGGTACTCAGTCACCCTGGGGCTAGAACAGTCACTTCAGGTGTTGGAGTTCTGAGTTCATTTTACTTTGCAGTCTCTGACCTTTTCTGCTTGTCTTTGATTCTGCTTGAAAATGAGGAAGGGAATACTGGTACGTGAATTGTGTCGGGGCACACTTCCTTCATAATTCTTACTCTCTGGTTTATGGTAGAAATGAATCCACTGTTTGTGTAACTGTGATTGTCAGAAATACGTGTCACTGGTAGGAAGAGGAACATGAGAGATTTCTTAAGGGAGAAGAAAAAAGAAAAGTAAACACCATGACTATATTATTACAGAAAAAAAAAAGGGAAGGTGGAGGGATAGAGGTGGCTCCTCAGTATATGGAAATTCCTTATCTACAAGCTGCTGAAAACTAGAATGCTATCCAGGGAGATACCGCTGTATGATGTCTATATGTGTCATATAACCTTCCCAAGACACTTGCTGGCAGAGACACTCTAGACAGATCATTGGCTTTACCTGCTGCAGCCATTCTTATGCTCATAGATTTAGTTTCTCAGAGCTGGATTTCACGTCCACCATAATTTCCTCTCTCCCAAAAGCACACCCTCCCCAGTATCATCTTCAGGATGCAGTCCTTAGGAACTGAAGGAAAGAGGCCCCTTTCCTTTCGGTCAGACCCATCCCCTCATATCAGAGGAACACCGTCACTTGGCTCCAGTTCCAACATGTATTATCACTTATTCCTGCCATGTGCACTTCACAATCTGTGCCACTTTCCAGCCACTCAGCCACCCTCTGCTTCTATGATTCAACTTCTGAAGATTGCAGCTAGCCTGAACGCCTCCTCTGTGACAGCTACATGATGTGTCCTACATGCTATTGGAACTATCCAGAGTAAAAATGAGAGATGTATCCTTGTCATGGTCAAATCCTGGATCTTGCCTGATGCTGCCAACTCTACCATAACTGGCAGAAATTTACCCCTAAATGAAGGAAAAGGTAAATGCCTCCCTCTTCTAATCTAGATTATGGAAAACACAGCTCATCCCCCAGCGAGACCAACCTGGGAGAGTACCTCATTATGTAGTCTGTCTATAGAAGACAAACGCACCTGCTATTTCCTTCCTGCACAAGCATTCAGAACAGTTCCATCTTGGAAGAAATCCCTGCCACCCTCCTCTCCAACCACCTAAATGTCAGCTTGCTGCTAAGACAAGGTCCACTCTGGGCTCCATCCCGCTCTATGTGCTGCCCCACCTAATGGGGATAACACAAGCGCTGTTCCCAAACCAGAACCTGGCATGGCAGGGGTTAATGGGGGTGATGGGGAGGGGAGGGTGAGACAAAAGAAAATAGCCCGACACTCTTCCCAGCTTGTTTGATGGAGATGCGACCTGGCAGCATTGAAAAGCTTCAAGATTAATGGAGAAAAGGCGGAATCTGACAGCTTTTCCGCTGGTTTCACTCCTCCTGGGTGGGCCGATTGCTCTTGAATGTCACTTGCTACTTAATCTTGTGTATCTGAAACAGACTGACGTGTTTGGGGAGCCCCGCTTGCTCTGTATAGACATCAATTGGCAAGGCAGATAAAAGGAAACTGCATTGAATTACTCTCTTATGCCTTTTATAGAGCACTTTCTGACTACAAAATAATTAGTAGCCCCATCCAGCGAAACCCGTTGTGGTTAGGGTACTCTTTAAACACCAAAAGTGAGGAGGAGCAAGTATCCCTTACTCCCTTCCAGCTGCTTCCCAGAGCTACCATGAAACCAAGACATGTTTATACTCAAATGGAAACATCTCTAGATAATATTGTCATTTAATATCACCTCGCTATCTGTGCGATGCTTGCACTGATTTTTTTTTTTCCGAATGATTGATTTCTGTTTGCAAGTTGAAGATTTGCTTCAGAGTTAACAATTTATGTGTTATATACTTTCCCTGGTGAGCAGAACAAAACCCTCATGTACTCTTTAAAAATGCAATACCTCTCCCACTCAGCAAACATGATGCATTCTCCTTTGTAGTATAAGAAGGGGGGCATGGGAGACTAAAACTTAAGCGTTTTTTTCTCCATCTGCAGTGAAATCAGATGGCGACTGTCTTGCAAAAGACATGATTCTTTTTTTAATCCCAGAATTTCAAGTCGAGTTCTTCCTTGTCTTTCACCCATGTCATACCATTTACAGCAACCTAGAAATTACAGCTAATAAAACCGGCAGCCCCCAACAGTTCATAAAATTTGCTTCATAGCCAAAACTGATTCTATTGATCTAAAACCTGGTCTTCCCCCTTTTTGTTAGTAAAAATTAACGTGGAGCTACATGAGTGGAGTAGCACAAAGCTACTGACATAGCTGCCTAGTCTACAATCGGAAACACAAGACAAACTCTGATAATCTGTGAACTGGAAGTTATCATTTGAACTTTTGAAGCATCTGAAAATTTAAGTATGCTTTGTTGCCACACAAATTAGCTTCTGCCATGTGTTAGACAATTGTCTAAAATAGATTACGCTGAGCCAATTTGACACAGAACGTGTCTATCGTAAAGCCTTCTGGTTTTTTTTCTTTTTATAACAACAACAAAAAATAATCACAGTTATGTTTCAAAAGCTTAGACTGTGTCACACCAGCTTCTAAGTGAGGAAAAGTATCCCAGATTAAACACCAACACCACCATTGTATTTCAACTGGCACCTAAAAAAAAGCCAGTAGGAGATGACTGCACCTTCACCAATTATGTAGTCCTATTCAGCTGGGGAAAAAAATTGCTTGGTTCTGTGCAGGTTTTTTACGGCATTTTTCCTCAGATCTAAGTGGCACTTTATAGGAAGAAAATGTGATTTTACACAAAGACTTGTAACAAGCTAGAGGAATAGCAGCCACTTCACTGGGTTTTTTCAGCCGACTAATTTCTATGCCCTTCGCAGGAAGACAGAAGATATAAACCGAATGATGAATCACTTCAGTGAAAGCGTCACAAAGCTCTGCTATTTTATTTATTTATTACTATTTTTAATAAGGAAATTCTCAGACATCTTACTGTTTTTAAACGAGCAGCTGTTATTTTCTGATTGTTTTTGTTTCAGGAAAGCTGCAGGGAAGTGCTAACATCTTAATTTCACGGTGAGTGTACCATTTCTGCCAATGTTTTAAAAATAAAGAATTTTTTTTTAATTTAAAAAGTTGTTTAAAAACTTTAAGGGTAAAAACTTTATTATAAAGTCCAACTTTTTAATATGTATGTGTGTGTGTGTTGGGCTAACAACTCTTTTGAAAAATGAAGTGTAAGTACATGTATAGATATCAGAACATATCAGTACAAGTTTTCTTAAAGTTCAGATTAATTCCCCACTTTTTCTTTAGGATTGTTTCATCTATTTCTCAGCATTCATCTTCCAAGAAATTGCAGAGAACTGTAAACCAAGCAACCATTTCTGGTTATGATGATTTATAGGAAATGGATTCCTTTATGAAACGTATGTTCAGTTTATATGGATTAAGGAATAAACAAAGAAACAGTAATGAAAAAGGGGCTATTAGGACAATTTTGCAATATTATATATTATAAAAAACAAGCATGATATTCTAGAAACTAAAGGGTCTTCACATTATTTCCCTTCCCCCTCCCACAGAAGGGTATTTGCATTGTTAAAAAATACATAGGTCTTTAAAGACATTTACTCAATTTTGTTGAAGGCTCTTAAACAAAATTCTTTGTTTGATGCAGTCCAGCCAAATTTTTATTGCACTTGTCAGAATAAATCTTAATCTTTCTATATTTGGCTTTGTTCGCTAAACTTGCTTGAGGTTTTTAAGAGCAGTGATCAAATTCTGCACACATATTTAACTTTGTCCATTAAACTCCTGAGACTTGGCAGAAATGAAAGTGGGTGTGTGCAAGTGCTTATAGGACCCAGGCCTTACAAGTAAAACATCCTGAAACGTGCTAGAGCTTCCATTCTTTTTAAGGATTAGGACTAGGCAATCTCTGTTAATTAACTGCATATCCTTTCTCTGGAAAACTTATCATTTGTTAACATCATACCAATGTTTTATTAAAGTAAGAGTAGGAGATGGAGACAAACCTGAGGTAATTTATACAAAGCAGCTCTACAGTTTGTTGTCACGTTTGCTCACCAAAGGGAATTTCTTATCTGGGGATTCTTAGTGCGACATACTGCAACAACTCTTTGATTTGCAGCCTAGCTCAAAGTCCTTGAAATCCTGGGTCACTAACACAATACACCGCTATGTTCCCTGGGAGTCTTTTTTCCCTGCTGTTTGGATGCAGTGCTTGTGCGTACTTCCTAGCACGATCCAGGCGCCGTGTCCTGTAAGGAGGAGAGTCAGCGTACAGCTAATAGCCACGGATGTGTGCAAATGTACACACAAACACATGTGCATTACACAAAAACCAGAGCGCTTTGTTTTTCCTCTGCAAGCTGCTATTCTGTAGGAAGATGCAATCAACCAGGAATGCTCAGATGAACAACACTGGTGATAAGTTTTAAGGGCAGACAAAACAAAGCGATCTGTTTAGACGTCTATACTACTGAAGAAAAAACAAGAGGCTTTTCAAGGTTGAGTTGGACTTCACAGCTACACCACCAAAGGCAACACAGTTGTTGGCTAGAATTGTACTGTCAAAGGAGACGGATGCTCCGTGTGCACCTCACAGGCCCTGTGCAACCTCAGCCCGCTGCCCAGCAGACATGGCATCCTGACAATAGGGGGTTACTTACTCACTGTAAAAAAAAATTCAGGCCCAAAGTTCTATTTTGAACCCCATCTGTCAATTCCTGATTTCAAACTCCGAAAGGCTGGTAAATCTAAGGGTAAACTTGTACTGTTGCAAACACCTTCGGCCATTATTCTGAGCTCGAAGCAGTGGAACTCAGATGACCCTCAGGACCCTGCCCTGTCCCTTCAATTCCAATTTCATTATGTCGTAGTGAAAAGAGAAGGAGAGAAGATGATTGTGGTGCAAGAACTACATTTTTTTCCTAATATGCTGTTATGAGGATAAAGGGCCTATTCATAGCATGGTGCTTCACAAAGCTAAGATAATGTAGTAGTCAATAATAATTTCTTTCTCAGAATTGTTTCGTTTCAAGAATTCCACAGGAAAAAGCCTTCCCTTGGCATAATGGGATTAAACTCTAGACATTTTTCATGACCCTGAACTATTCTTTTTCCTCGTGCTCCACCCTCACAAAAACTTGCTAATGTTGATTTGAACTAAATAGTTTAAAAGATGTTAGTTGTTTTCAGGATTGTGGAAGCAAAGTGCTGTTCCCTAATACAAAACCACAAGCTAACATTACAAGACCAGGAGGAATGATGAAGCCATGGCTGAGGATGCGTGCTGGATCCAAGACATGGCATCACCTAGATGCAGGTGGGCAGCAGTGTCTCGGACGGGAGCAGAAGCTGAAGAAAGCCCAAGCGGTGTCCCCTAGGTCTCCTTGCCTCCCAGCCTGAGGGAAGGCAGCGCACTGCAAACGCTGGAAGGGAACCAGTGGCTGTGGGAAAGTTCTTGGCACATTTGACCCCCATTCAGCGGGAGACAAGGCGACACTAATGTAACATCTCATGTCTCCCAAGCAGGGGACTGACAGTCTTAGCGGGAGATCCAGCTTGCAGGAGTGGGGCAGTCACACTGGAGGTGCTGGGGTGGGGGGAGAACAGCTGCTGTGGCCCATTTGTCGAATTGATAAGATGGAAGATAGGCAAGTGTGGGCCAAAAAAGGGAAATCTTTGCGGGAAGGGGGTTCAGAGAGAACCGGAGCCTGCGCATTACTTAAGTTTTTTGTAACACAAGCCAAAATACCACTTGGCTCCAAACACATGGGAGAGGAGAGCTCTGAGACAATTAACAGGTTGTCACACACCCCAACATCTATATAGGTATTTTAAAAAAGTAATGAAGAAACCTTATGTAACTGTCTAAAATATAATATTTTGTGTCAAGATTTGAGTGAAGGGGGAGGATGACCAGGACTTTTGTTAGGACTTGGCAGCACTTGATATTTTACAAAATCATCCTCCTGCCCCTGTTACTCCCAAGAGTGGGATTTTTTCTGTCGTGCTGTCCAAGGGCCCTAGCCTATACCCCAGGTCTCAGCTCCCATGGTGTTGTCTTGGAAACCTAATTTAAACCTCCCTTCTCATGTGTGCCAGGGAAGCAGGGCTCTTGCAGCCAGTTTTGGGAGCCCTTGCCCAGCTCCCCACGGCTGCTCTGCTCCCTGTGAGGCCCAGCGTGTTATCCAATATGCTTGGCTCTCTGCTCCCTGGCCGCAGGCTGGACTCGGGTGGTTGCTTTCCAACCCCCTGCTGCCTGGCTCCATGGAGGAGCAGAGGGAGCATGCGTTGTAATCCAATTACCTCCTCCCCATGGGGAAAGGAGAGGAGGCAAGAGGCAAGTCAGTAGACAGAAAACAAAAGGTTGAGCAAGCGCCTGCAGCAAAATAGGGAATTCCACGAGGGAATGCTGAATTTGGTGGCACCCTGAGGAAATGCCAAATTCTGTAGCCACTGCCTCGCTGAGCACAGGGGCCCTGAGCCTGGGGGACCAGGATTAAGATGAATTGGATCAGTTCACACAAGTTAGAGGCACTGTTTCACATTCTCCTTGGAGTCAAGCACATGACAGTGACAGCACAATGGATTACACCATGTATTTTTAAAGTTATTCTTCAAAAATGAAAGCGTTGTTTGTTTTCCCCTCTGAACGAAATCGTGAATTCCGTTGCTGCGAAATACAGAGAGCTCTTTTAGCAAATTGTTGCTGTATATAAACTCTTGCCACTTTTCTGATGGATTATTGATGATAGTGTAACACACTTAATTAGGCTGGCCACTTTACTGAGGCCATCTGCCAGTGAATCATTTCCTGCCTAATTTTAAAATCCTTAACTGGTTAACCTCTTTCTCCTCCCCTCATTTTCTCTCTCTCTGCACATATACAAGTTATATATATTTACTACGACCATATATCTCTCTAGCAATAGAAGAACTTTTCTAATAGAACAATGCCACAATCCAGCTGCAGCCAGCTGCAGTGCTTCACATCCTGGACCAGAAATGCCACACTGTAAAGCTGTGGTGCAGTGGAAACTCACACTGCTGCATCCAGTTTATCTACAGCATTACTGTGTTAATGCTGTAACCACAGGCGTTGTGCCCCATAGTCCCTTCTGCAGCTAGTGTGAAGCCAGCATGGATTTCACACTGCCTGGCATGACTAATATGTTCAGAATCAGAATTTTTCTGATCCACATCAAATTAAGTGGGTGAGCCAGGGATGACCCTGTTCATACTTCAGTCTGCTGCAACCGCTGCAGGTTCTCGGGTGCTCTGTGAGAAGTCGTCACTCGCGTGTCTTACCCAGTGGAAAAAGAACTTCCCACTGCTCAGGAGTACCTTCCCCAGAGTAGCAGGCAGTGTCAGGTCAGAGGCTGGACTTCAGCGTCAGGTTGCATCTGTTTTATAATGAGACTTTTTTTAAGCACTGTGAAAGTGTGTGAGCAGCAGCCCTGCCTGTGAGGAGAGGTAGGGCAGAATGTATGAGTTTTATGCCTAATACCTGTTATTTGACGTGTCTGGAAAGATCTGTTCCCTGGTTTCGCTTGCATACCTTGGTTGAATTATCCTTAAGCTGAGGCAGGGAGAAGCCCATTGCTCAACCCTTTGCAACAGTAGTTTTGTAGAGTAATAGAAGGTATTGATGATTCTTTTCTCAATCCCTGAGTAATCCTAGAGCTACCAACCTGATGGGAG
>NW_010234741.1:30198-35182 GCF_000690775.1 Eurypyga helias
CTGCATTCATTCTTCTTCATGGTTCATGGTGTTTCATCTTTCAGGAGCAGTAGCAAGGCAGTTCTAGGATCCCCACTGATGAGACTGGTTCTTCTGGTAATCTGCCAAAGCCTGTGGTTATCAGGTTTCAGAAGACAGTGAACATCTTGGTTGTTTATACCAGCCTTTAATTAAATCTTACATCAACCTCTAGAATTTATTGATTTAAGTTAGTTGCCTAAGTTTGAGCCTTATTTTTATCGCTGTTTTAATACTACTCAGTATCTTAAAGGTGTTGTGAGAAGATGCTATTCCTCCTCCCATCTTCCCCCACTAATGCTCACAGTTTGTCCCTCCCAGCTTCCATTATTTCAACAGCCCCACAATGAATTCTTATAACTAGAGAAAATTTGTTACTCTCAGAACATATGATTACGGCCAAGTTCTAAGTGGCTGAAAATGTTGTCTGTAATGGTTTTGCTGGCAAATACGTGACTTCAATTAGTGCTGACAAGATATTAAATCCCTATTACATTTACCTATTGTCTGGCTCAACTGCTTGGAATGTCAGGTCTTGCAGAACAATTTCTTTTTTCCCTCTTCCCCAGTTTCCAGCACAGCCTGGAAGGGCAGCTGCAACTGCCTTGGTGTGTTACAAGCAAAGCACACACTCACCTGGCTGTTCATCACAATTTGCTCGGCAAAGGCACATGGAAGCAGAGGCGTGGCACAGAAAGCACGATGAGCATGGTGACAAACTAAGATAGAGACACAGGGAGTATCTCATATGCCTGAAGTGTTTTTTTGGTGTAAAGTATTCCTTCCTTTGTCCACTTGTCTCCTGTTTCCTTGCTGATTCACTTCCCCTGCTCTTACCATCCTCCCGTCTTTCATCTGCTGTCTCTTTCCTCCACCTCTCACCATTCACTTTTCCTCTTTTCCACACGCTGCATCCTCAGGGGATGTCTCAGACCCTGCATCCCTTTTCCACATCTCCTAGAGCTACCAAATGTGTGGGGAGCAGCAAATACCTGGATTTCACATGCAGCCCCTCATCCCAAGCATCTGGTGCCAAAGCAAATGTCTGGTCAAAGAGATGGGCTGGCTTTGGAGCGGTGGGTGCTAACAGACTACACCATGGGTTAAGATCTGCTGGACGTTGGACTGGGGCTTGTCAGCAGCACCTAGGACACTGCTGACCTCCCCGGTCCTCCTTTACTACTTATGTCACAGGGAGAGGGCAGTTTCTTACCTTCCAGCCTGGGGACTAGGAGAGATGGCAGCTTCTCTTCCTGCTGTCTGCACTTTTACAGGGCACCTTTGATTATTCTTTTGATAAAAAGCTATTTTGGCCAGATATTGTTAGCAATGTTTTTCTGATTTTTTTCCTGCTTAGTAGAAAAACTGGTCAGAAGGGAAAATAATAACATTATATGTACGTTCTTCATTCCTTTTGACAGACATATTCAGTTTTTCAGACTGCTTCTATTATCAAGATTATTACTGAAAATAGATGAATTATCTACTAGTCACAGCAGGGTTTCTAGGATTTTTAACTATACCAAACATGTCTCAATTTCTCCCTACAGGACTATTTCACAGGCTGATCAGAGAGCAGGGTCTGCTCTTCAGGCTGTTTTTTCTTAATTAGTCTGAGATTCAGACAAATAAAATCAATGAGCTGGAGTCTGAAACACTGATTTATTTTCAGGAGCAATGTCTCACTTTGTAATATTGTTTGAGAAGACTGTGTATTCCTCCTCAGTTTTATTTGCTGAGTTCCAGACAGCGGTTATATAAAAATAGTCACATATGTAAGATGTTTTTTTCTTCAACTCGTTATTCTTAATTACACGCATCCTTGAACCATCCTTTTTATCCTTAATATTTACACCAGTCGAATGTTTGCGCATTGTGTTCATCTCACCTAACAGTCTCGAAGCCCAGCTTCACATGACTAACACCCCTAATCTTTGTGGCAGGGAGGAGCGGTGGAGATTGCAGTTGTTGTGTATCCTCTGGCAGCCTGACAGACGAAACAATCCCTACACAAGACTCTGCTATCAGCCGGCCCTACACATTACCTGGCAGCAAACCGGACGGTTCTGAGAGGTTGCTCAGAGAGGTATGAGAAACCCTGCCGTGGCAGCCCCAGATGGTCTCAGGCTGGATTCCTCTGCTTCCACCTTCCCTCCTGCTCCCCGTTCAGCAGTTTTACAGCTAACTAATTTTACAACTGTCTTGCACCGACTGCACGCATGCAGTTGCATACTGAGACGGGTCAGGGAACTCGTCTGTCTGAAAGCTAATGTGGAAAAAGGACACTCGTGTGAAGGTGGGGGAGAAAGGCAACCTGCCTAGCAGCGCAAGCTGGGCAGGAACGTGTGCTGGCCAGAGGGACTTGGACTCTGCTTAAAGCCACCCAACGGCAGGCTGGCCTCCTCCTTCTGCGTCAAATGTTCCCCAGTGCCAGTCCATGTGGATGGGGCAGATTCCTCCATCTATTTACTGAATTCTAAAGTGGAAGGAGAATGGCACTTTTGCAGAAGGATATGTAGTTATTCTTTAATTTCATGATAGATGTAGCTCAGGCAAACACTGACTACTTGCTCTACAGGAACAGTTCTTTGGGACAAGGTCCATGTGGAGGCCACATAGCTCTTCTTCCATGGAGCAATTGTTCTGCATGGACCTTGTTCTGTGGAAAGCAGTTATCTACCTATCTAGAGAGGGAATATTTAGGATCTTCCTTTCACTTATAGCAGGACATCCCTAACAATAGTGCATCTGACCTGGATGTTTCTATGAAAAAAAATCTTCTGGGACAACACACTGCCCTTCACATCTCAATAGAGGGGGACTTTCTTCCAACAGTGAATAGATCTGTCTTGGTTTAGCCAGAATGGGTCTATTGTGGCTAAGGAAATAGGTCAAGTGCTCAAAAGACCCCATTTCTCCAGCTTATATAACAACTACTAAAGACACTAGTTTAATTTCTAATGGCTCAAAGTGAGCACATATCGAGCCCATTAATAATACAAGGATGTCCAAGAAAAATTGGGAGAAAAGCGTTAGGAAAAAACCCTACAACCTCCCAAGGAATCTAATCATGATAGGGTGAGAAAAGAATGTGGCTGTGGATTGATGGATGATGTGCAGATATTTTTTGTTAGAGACTTATGAAACAAGTAGAAAGTCCAGATGTTTCAGAGACACTAAATAGTTCAATATTTTTGAAATAGATGTTGTCAAGGCAGATAGTTAACACTGAGATGCCCAAATAGGATATGTCTTCCACTTGGCTTTGTTAGTTGGTCTAGCTGAGATGTTCTTCTATAAAAATAAAGCAGTTTGAGCTTCAGCAGAACAACGCTCTTCAGTTTATTTCAACTAACCACATCAGGCTGGCAGTTGTAGCAAAACTGAATTTGGGTGTAGGACCTGATTGCTGTTCCACATTACTGGGGGAGTGGGCTTGCATAATCTTCATTCCTGTTTTATCCATACTGCAGAAACCTGGAGACTAGATATTTCACTCAAGGGCCGTGAAATTGCTCTATGCTCACACATTTCTAAATTAAAAGATCACTTTTTTTCCCACCCTCTCCTGTCTTTAGAGATTTGCACCTAGTCAGTTCATCTTGGAAACTACAGAGGTTGTTCTGCACTTTTACCATCATCATCTTTTGTTTTCCATTATTATTTATTAGAGCTCTGTTTCTCTTTCTGTTGTTATGCATCTTCAGCCTCAAAGAAACTCTAGAAGATCACTCATCTGGTGTCTACTTCAAGTACCTTAGTGAGCTGCTTAAATGGCAAATTTAAAAAAAAAAAAAAAAGCACAAACTTTAATTTGTGACTTGCTCTGCTAATACTTAAATCAGTAACACTTCTTTAGCACTGCGACAACACGCAAGTCAGACACAGCTTTGCAATAGATATGCCTTGACATTTTATTTTGGTGAATTTTCTAAGGAATATCAAATCTTTCTTCCAGGCTTTGTTCCAGTCAGCCCAGTGGCTTCCCTAGTAGCAGTACACCTGGCAGAGTCTTCTGTAGTCTGCAGAAAGTTTTCTCCATCACTGCTGGGACTTGGCTGCTGGTTTGCTGTTCCTCTCGGCAGGCCCTCCTTGAGCAACGGTCTTACCGCTCGGTGCCAGGATTTTCATCTGCACTCTCTGGGCTGTCCTTCCACCAGCTCTGCAGGGATGGCGGAACAACTCAGCCTTCCAGAAAATACTCTGTGTCCTTCACAGGTATTCATAAGGATCTTTTTAAAACTTTCTACCACTTAATCTCTGGTAACTTCTTTTATTCTTGACCTGATGGGCATTGGGTACATTTACCTTTTGTCCTTTCTGGAAGAACGGTTTTCTGATCCAACAATTATTACAAACTTTTGCAACCTTCCTTCATAACTGCATTAGTGAAAGCTTACCTGTCTCCTGGAAGATGCATATACATATACTCCTTCCCTTGAAAAAGTAAGCAAGCTATTCTCATTCCTTCCTCCATCACTTTGCAGGCTTTCTGGTTTTATGCCTGGTGCTTTACCAGCACCCACCTCTAGAGACTGTTCTCCCCGTTTACTGCAGCATCTCCCCTATCCAAGTTCACATTCCACGGAATCACAACTGCTGAGGATGAAGACATTGTATACCGCAAGTCTGATGAGGTAATACTTTCCTCTAGTAACTGCCTTTCTTCAAAGGATCTCAAGTGATTTATGAACACAAGGCAACCCATTTTCACACCACCTGAGGTAGACTAGCAGGGTTTGTTACTTCTTGTCCACTCTACAGGGAAAATTAACCCAGAAATAGGATTTCATTTAAATTTTAGGATTTCTGCCTATTTAACAAAATCTTACCGTATTTCCTGATGGCAAATCTGAAGAAAACTTGTATCATGTATAACATCTTCCTTGGACATGAGGGGTGGTGTATAGGTGTGTGCACGTACAGACGAACATATGCCTCTTTCTTTGCACACAGAAAACGGCAT
>NW_010234741.1:35205-47125 GCF_000690775.1 Eurypyga helias
CATTAGTAACATAGAGAGTAGAACAAAGGAAAATAAATAGTTTCTAAGTGTGACCAGTGTATGCAAGATGTTATCATTGTTGGGACCACTAAAAATTGCATGACCAGCAATGATTTATTAGTAATGCAGAATCCAGGGAAATACTCCCCTCTAAATTATTGTTTCTCTGGCTCTAAGCATTCAATAAATTCCCAGCTTGAGCCAGGGAATTTTTTTTCTCTTCTTCTCTATATTTGTCTGTGGTTTGCATTATCATTCACTACATATATTTGGACATAGCATTACTTTTCTTCATCTGCAGATCTGAAAGCTTTTGTGACTCCCTCTTTGACCCTCTTCCCTTTTAGGAATTTTACAAACAAATCAGTAACTAGAACTCACAACATCATTCGTGTTCTTGTTTTGGTGTTATATAACATTATATACTTTTTACATAAATAGGGCAGAATAACACAAACTCACCAGGTTGAAGGGCTTGAAATGTATCATTTTCATGTTTACACTGTATGATTTCTCCATTTCTTTTAGAAAATAATTATAACTATAATGGATAATTTGTCATTGTGGTAGCTTAATGGTAGATCAGAAACATGTCTTAAAAAAGAAATATCTATAATTTTGTCTGAAAAACCACCACACTCCTGCCACTAATTATTTTTATTAATAACCTAAATATTTTATAAAAGTCTCTTTTTGTACTAATTTCTGCAATTTCCAGGAAAAGCGAGGAGGAAGTATTTGTCACCAAGTGCCAAAAAGAATAAGAAAATTTACTTGGGTCTGAAGTGAACCTGACCAAAAAAGTATCTCATGTTGCCTATGCAATAACTACATGCTGAAGTTGATAAGCCATTGGTGCCAGGGTTGGTCAAAGTCAAGTTTGTCTTGGCTGTGAATCTGCTGAAGATGTTACCAAATACAGTGGGAGCTGGTGAATCTGCTGACTGTCACTTTGAGAAGAAAAGAGACCAGATTCAGCTTTCAGGGAATCGATCCACACAGGTAAGCACTCATGTTTCATGGTGGCCTTTGTGGAGTTCCTGCTAATTGAGAGAAAAAGAAATGTGCCCCACTATTGCTGAAACACCAACTGAGGAAAAGAAACAGCATACAAAGCGAAATTTCCAAACTCAGTACATTTGTGTTTCACTGCTATAGACAAGAAAGAGATGCTACAGACAAGAAAGAGATGCCATTGTATGCTGGGTCTAGAGATGGGTAGGTTTTACTACCACAGGAGGAGGAAGAAGCAGACAAGATCTTCCAGAACATGGGTGGGATGGGCCATCTAAAACAACAGACAAAGATATGTCACTTGAGCCAAGAAATCATTAATTGGGCTGTCTGGTTTTGTTTTTCATTTTCAACCACACTAGTCTGGGCATTCTTGGCTTTGTAGCCATGACAGGGCTGGTGCTTGACTCTTACATTTTTTTTTTCTTTTTCCCCTAAGATGCTAGACAAGTTCATCTTTTGAAAATTAGCACATGTGACTAAATACACAATGATAAAAGCACTTATATTATTTCCATAAATTCCCCTGACAGCCATTTGAATGCAAATTAAGCAGAAAGAAACCCTGTTTAAATGAATTAAGAAGGAAAGTCAGCAGGGGGATGTGGGGGGTGAAATGGGACTGAATACAGACAGAGTGGATATAACCTCTAAAAAATTGAGTTGGTTTGTATTCAATATAATTGAAGAAGGCATTTTTAACACCATTATTTAGGGTCAGAGGCCTCTTCAGTTTGTTTATCCAGCTTGAGTGCACTGATACAGTCAAGATAGTGAAACATGATTCATCTATTTCAATACTGCAAACCAGGGACTGCCTGTTATGTGTTGGCTTTATTTCCTTTTGTCTCCCTGAACAAAAGAAACAGCAATCCCTTAACTGAAATAATAACAGAACAAAGTTGAAACGATACAGCACAAAAATTGTGTCATATGTTTAGAATCTGCAGCAAACATATCTCCGTTCGGTGAGGCTCTGTGACTGTGTGCTGCCCTGGTGTGTGCAGGCTGAGCAAGACAGATGACTTTTAGAAGATTTACAATGAAGCTACACTTAATCAGTCAACCACTTTATGTTAGCTTGAAAACTGCAAAGTAAGACAAAAGTTTATAAAACCTCAGATTGTGGTAGATTACTTAGATTGGGTTTCTCTGAGAAAGGGATACACTGCTCAGTGCAAACATTGCTTCCCAGTACTGCTCCTCTACATTGCCATAGTGGAAACTGAGGCCACTGCACTGGTGCTAACTCCAGGGTCTGAAGATGAAGAGCAAGGGAGGAGAGTAGGCCAGAAATACACTTCTCCCCATAAACCCACTACCAAAGAAACCAGATGGAGGCTGCAGGTTCACCTGGGTATTAGTCATCCCAAAGTACTGGAAACCATGAGGACAGGGAAAATAAGACGGGTGGAAATTAGTCTTGTATGAAGTAGTATGGAGAAAACAACTCCAGAAGGAAACCAGAAGGAAGCGAGACATATACTCTCACCACATATTCCTAAATCAAGCATCTGCTGCAATACATTTGTATGCAGTCCTTTCAGATCATGAAGACCAGTAGATAGACACAGACCTCATGAAAAAACAAGTATGGGTTGCAAGAAGTGGCAGTGGTGATTCACCGTGTGGTATTACCACTACTCAATTGCTATTCAGCTCTGATGAGTCAGGGACAACTGTACAGATGGATATATCATGTTCAGAAGAGATATAAAATTATGGCACATCTTATTTGCAAGAATATTTTCATTTCAAAACTCTTTAAGAAAATTTTAATCCCTGTTGCTATTTTTCCCCTAAATCTGTAAATAAATTTAACATTGTTCAAAATATTTGAGGCTGAAATAGCCACATGGACACGTTTGGTTTAAATAGAGTAAGTTTGAACTTTGAGAACCACAGTACAGAGTTTCATAACTCATCCTATATGCAAATCTGAACTTCATATTGCCTGAAAATTAGAAACTAATTGACATGAATTATAGTAAAGAAGTGAATAGTATATTTAAATAACAACATGAACTGTCCATAAATCTGAGATAGTTGGTAGTATAATTTAATTCAATAGCAAGGGTTTGAAATATGTAATAGAACAGATTCTAAATTATGAACAGATATCCGTTTGAGTTCATATTGTTCAAAAGATACATGTGAATGTTTAGCTACAGCTGAAAGAAATGAACCACAGCCAACAGATCCTTTCTTGTATAGAACACATCAAAAAGACAAAGCCAAAATCTATGAACTGCTTAGACAAAAGTCTCTTTAAAATTAGTCTCTCATGAAAGCTGTAATTCAATCTTCTTCTTAATATGAGCCAAGATGTAAGTATATGATCCCTGTATCAGGTAAAATTACACAACTGTACACACACTGCCTCCATAAAATCATAGTACTGCAATGCAAACCTTAGCTTTTATCCCAGAGGACTCTGGCAAAAACTAAAATCCAAGCCATGCTGGGACACTACCTTGTCTCCTCTGAAACAGCTGCAGAAAAGAGTTGTAACTGTTCACAAGGTACAACGGGACTACATGACAGTTGTGATTAATGAAATCAAGCCCCTTCCTACCAGACAAATTTGGTTGGGTTACCAAAGTGAAAGTGCCTTGGGAAGCTCAGTGTGAAAGGATTACAACCTTGTTTTGCTGGTCTCATCTTTGGAAGGCCTTAGTTGCATAGGGAAAGCTCTGCAGTGGGAGCCTGTGTTCAAACTCCAGCTTTGTTTCAAAGTCCAGATTACCTTCAAGTCAAAATCGCCCTGTATTTGATCTCCTTTTCTATAAAATGGAAGGAAAAAAGCCCTTGTTGTGGGACTTAATTCTGCAGGCTTGTAAAGCTATTTGGATAACAAAGGAGAAAGAGCCGTAAGAGAATAAAGATGGTAAGACAGGATGTTCCAACAACACAAAACTATGTCATTGATTAAATGTTGATCTGAGGAGAAGTGAGAGAAATAGATAAACAACCATTATTTCAGACAAAACATCTTCCTTAGCGAGCTAACAGCTAGTACTGCCTAGAAAGACATTCAAGGGTACTCCATAAAACCTCGATAAAAGTGGGGAAATATTGACACGGCTTCTCTATTTTAACTGTTATTCCGTCTGGGGGGCAAGATAGTTTAGCTACAGGTCATGTAGCAGTCACCATCCAAAAACATGTATACTTCAAACACCTGTAAACAGTTGTTCATGTAATGATATCCTGAATGTCATCAGCAGGATGGGTCTGGGCTCCTATCAGACAGGCAATGGAGCCTTCTGTGGAAGGCTCCAGACATAACTGGCAGCCTGGAAAGACAACACTACTTCCTTAATACTCCCAACACCGAGGTGTATGTCAAATTCTAAAAACTGCCCTTTCTCCCAGCAAGATTTCAATTGCTTGAAAGGGAAAGATGGAATCTGAGACAAATAGCCAATTAAGAAAACATTTCCCAGAATGATTTTGAGTTGTTGTCTGGCAGTGGTCTGGTCAGAGCTACTGGCATTGTGCCATGTTGTTAAAGGAGCTAAGCTGTGATCTTAGTCACCCTTTGTGCTGAACAGTGCCACAGACACACCTTCCTTTGAGAAGATGTTGCCTGCAGCCACCGGGAGGTCACTGCTTAAGGCATTCCCATAACTACCAGGGCTGTACGAAAAGGATGTACCATCCTTTGGATGTTAGGGCCTTTTTTAGGGTCTTGAAGATCAAGAAGTGAAGTAGGAAATTAATGAAAGTTTACTGGGTTTCTACATTTTTAGCTGAATAGGTAAGAGGATCGATGTTCTGAACTTGTCAGTTTGTGGGTAGGCACCAGACCTACCTACTGAGACAACTGCATGATGGCCTTGAGATGGAAAAAAATAAAAAGAAGTAAACCTGCCTACCCTCTGGAAAGGCTGCAAGCAGAGTGATCTGGCCAGCCAGGGAGAAGAAATTCACCTCTTCTACCTGAAGAGGTTCAAGGCCCAAGCCCAGAATACCATGATCAAAGATCAGAGGGTTGTTTTACAAGTGCTGGAACAAGAAACTAATACTCTGTTTTAGAAATTCATTTGTCCTAAACGAGGGAAGGTGATACCCATCATCCCCTCTAATCAGTTTGTATAGATTTGCCAAGTTCACCCTGAACTCAGCCACTGCTGTGGAAAAGCTCCCTATGTTTCTGTTCTGTCTTTTCATCCATTGAAGTCTTCTGCCACTGGAGACTCATTCCATGCAGTGTAAATGCTGCAGGCATGAAAGGAATTCACAGAGGGAGGGGAAAATGTATAATCCCAGTGTTTCCTGAGACCATCAGCAGCACAGTCCCCACAGCTCTGAAAAACAAGAGCCGTAAGCCCCTGCAAGAGGGTCGATCAACTGTTTTAGCACGAAGATGGGCCAGTTATGCCCTAATTTTGACAGTGGGGATAACTGCAGAAGAGGGAATTTTACTGAGAACGAAATCCAGACGATGTGCTGGTTGGCAAGATGTGTTACAAAGGCACATACAGAAATAAGGATAGATGACAAAGTTTCAATACAGTCAATTATAGGCAAGTATATCTGACACTGAAGTAATCTTGACAACAGACTCTCACATTTACATCCTCTGCAACATCAGTGTAATATTTTACATTGCTTTTCAACACAACATTGTCTCCGAGTGCCATTTTGAGCCTGCACATCGATCTTCCCTGCAGCATCCTCTAAGTATGAGAATAAGGAAGAGGAAAAACCCCAGCAATGCTGAATGGGAAATAAATAATTTAACTTTTTATGTGTTCCAGCTATATGTCCCATAAATGATTAAATGAAAGAGGTATGTTATAAAATGCATAGAGAAGAGATTTTTCCTTTGTTCTGCAACCACAGATAGGGCTAAACTTTCCTCATAGGAAACTTTAAATGGAGAAAAAATGATGGCATTTACCTTACCATATGGAGGCCTACGTATCTCTGTACAGGGGTGGTATCCAACAAGCTTATCTGCACTCCCACTTGACTCTACATCTGTCTAGCTACCCAGGAGAACGATTCATCTGGAAAGGTTGAATAGGCCAAGGGAGTTTACACGTGTTTTGCAATGTTCTTGAGAAAACTTACTGGAGAGAGGTCAACGTGGTGTTTCTCTTTTTTTTTTTTTCTTGCATCTTTTTGCATTAAATAAAAACATATTGTATGTTATTTGAACATCCTGAGATCTGTTTTTTTCACTAGGAATGCAGAAACATATTTGAAAATGTTTGCTTTTAAGAACCTTGTATGCAAGAGGAATGCTTGAGAGGGCATAATATGAGGGTTAGTACAGAGCAACAGATGTAGATGAAAAGGAAAAAACAGGTTTCTGATGGAACAGATTACAACAGAAAATACTTTCTGAACAAGTACATACAGTTGCAATCCAAACATTATCATCTTTGCTATTTACTGGAGCGATCCGTCGTATCCTGTGACAGAACACATGGGAATGGTTCAAAGCTGCGTGATGGGAGGTTCAGACTGGATATTAGGAAACATTTCTTTACTGAGAGGGTGATCAAACACAGGAACAGGCTGCCTAGAGAGGTGGTCAGTGCCTCATGCCTGTCAGTGTTTAAGAGGTGTTTGGACAATGCCCTTAATAATATTCTGTAACCTTTGCTCAGCCCTTATGTTGTCAGGCAGCTGGACTAGATGATTTTTGTAGGTTACTTCCAACTGAACTAAACCATTCTATTCTGTCTATGCAAAAATCCTCATCAGGGCAAAATTAGCAATGAACAAAGCAAGTAAAAATTTTTAAGATATTGATTTGAAAAAAGATAAAATATTTTGGTATTCTTTAAAAATCAAATACTCTAAGGAAAAATATATTCACAAACTGAATTTTAGAAGCCTGAGCTTTTTTGTGTATTACTAGGTTAGGAACCCATTGAGCTTTCAGAAGCAAAGGTTTTATTATTTGTTTAAAAATGTCAGAAAAATATGACATTAGGGAAATTTGATCATTTGCACTGTGACTAAGACCAGTTGATGTCCTCCAAATCTTAATACCTCTTGTTTAGTAACAGTGAGAACTGAATAAATCTTTGTAAATCAATGAGTCCACCAGGATTTCTAGAGCAGGATGTTTTACCTGCCAAGTAGTTTCTCTTTGTTGCCTGGAAGAGGAGAGTTAGTTTTCCTGCCTCATTATCGTTTAAATTGTTTTCTCAAATTTAAATAGCATACTACAAAAAAGGAAATTATTTCTTCTGCAGCTAGGAAGGAAGATACCCAAGTAAAACTCTGGTAATCCTGTATTTGAATGGCCAGGCAGTAAATTCTATAATAGTGATTGAACTTTAAATATGGAAATAAATGTGTATTTCTGGGTCAATCTTGAACCAAAACTGAAAGGCAAAACAGTTGTCATGGTTAAGCAGTAGTTCTCAGCCACAGCCACGACTCTGGTAGCTCATACTCTAACCAATTACTTTTTTACAGTTGAAACAGTCTGACATTGAAATACAGAGAAGTCTTCAAAAGATTAAAGGAGATGATCTGACATCACCCCCATGTTCTAATTTAGGATGTCTGCTACACTTGTTACTGTTAAAGACTTTTTAGAAAGTAATATGTACTTTCAAGCAGACAGGCTTTTGCCTGTTTAATTTCAATGAACAATGCAACATGCCTTTATTGGGTTTGATATCCTAGAACTGTAAATCTTAAATCAGGAAAGCAACTTGGTTCTTGCCCTATAATACAGCTGAAAATGCTGACCCATGAAGATACAGCACTTTAGAACATTATTCCACTTATAAAAAACAACTGTAAACCCATTTTTTTCCTAAAAAAATTCATTTGCAAGTAATGTATTTTGCAGATAGTCTATTCAGCTAATAGCGATATCAGAAAATTAATTTACGCATCAATTACTCACTACCAGGCTTGCTGGGCTGAAACTATTCCAAACATAACAAAAGGGTCAATTTTCAAAATTTAAACCAGGTCATAAACTTGCCCAAATTTGATTGCTTGAAGTGGCAACAATTCTAGTTTACATATTACCCAGCATTTTCTCATATGTATTCAAAGAAACTCAATGACTTTCCAGCAATTGTAGTGCTGTAGGTCATGTGTGAGCTCTGAGCTCATCGAGTCCTCGGAGAGGAGGGCCACGCGCTTGTGTTTCCTTCACGCCACTGATTTCATGGGGGCAGACTTTGTTTATCAGTGACTTGGGGCATAAAACTCAGTCCCAGGGAAAAAAAATCGATGTATTTCTTAAGGTTTTGATAGCATTTTTGTTGGCGAGAAACACCCTCCCCCTGTCCCTTGAAACACAATGGGAACCTTTCTGTAAGGAAACACCCACGGTGGGAAACCAGCACACTGCAAATGGCTTCCCATGCCCAAAACCCAACTCTGTTGCCACTGAAACTGGCTTTGAAACCAACTGTCTCCCCCTGTTCTTCTGAACTGCAACCACATGGGCTGGCGCCCTGATGCCCTCCCTGGGATGTGACACTCGGCACTGCAGCCGCCCGGGAGCCCAACTCGCCTGCTCCGAGGGGAACACCGCCATGGTCGGGCACAGGTGCTCCTGCTGCTGAGGCAGGCTGGTACACCCGAAAGCACAGCGTCGGACAGTTGTGTTACACGGGGGTACTGCTCTGAGAGAAGGAGTGGGGAGGACTGAGTGGCGCCGGGCGAAAGGCCTTGCCCGGGGGAGGGGAGGCCTTCCACATGTCTCCTCCCGCCGACTGAGGAGCGGGCTTTGATCTGCCCGGGATGACAGTGCGCCAAACTGTCTCTCATTCAAATGAATCTGCCAGACAGTTGGGAGACATTCCTCAAAGGGTCACCAGCAAAGGGCTGCAAAGGAGGGTGGCTCTGGCCCATGCTCCTTTATAATGTCTCCTCACCGCCTCATCTGTCTGCTGAGCAGGCCTGCTGTGATTTCCCCCCACATCCAGGCTCAATTTGTATGCAAATCCTCCCTCATTTGTTCTTGCTCCCTTCAGAAAGGACAAATTTAGTATAATAACTGTAATTGCTTTAATAACATGAAAAAAACGACACCTTTATGGGACCAACAATCAAAGACTGAAATTGTAACACAGCATGACAGGTGTGGAGGCATGCCACCATTACCGATTTTCCCATTTCAGTATTTCTTTCATCGTCTTGAAAAGTGCTTATCTCAGTAAGCCAGGCACGGCTGGCTTCTGGCTCTTGAACTCCACACGCAGTTTATAAAACAGGTTAGGTGGGGCTCTCATGCCGGTGGCACATTGTTGGTGAGCAGCGGGCTCTGATGGGGCAGCGGCTGTTGGGCCTGTGAACCCCTCTCTAGAGGAAGATGTGGGTCGTCATGACCTGGCGAGGTAAAGCCACTATCAACATCTCCTCAGCCCTCTGGCAGACATATTAAATATCTTACGGTCTACAGGTTACAGGTCATAGGTTCATGCAGATGGCTATCCCTGCTTCCCATCAGAGGTCTCAGAGCCATTTGCAATCATGGCCTGTATCTCCAGTTACACTGGGCTAACCTTCTGCACCCCTCTTGCTGAGCTGGACAACGTCTATTCCTGGCAACATTCTCTGTTTAACTGAGATTAGGAAATGAGAATCCATTTTTAACATCAGTCAGCTGGACCAGGACACACTTGATCTCGGCTTTTAGTTATGTTTAAACTAGTTATACTTAAACTCAACTGACTAACAAACAGTGACATTTTCCAGTTACTATTTGTGCTGTAAACTGAAATTTTAATCATAAGACAGAATCTCAGGGTTAGTCCTCCTGTAATGGGCCTTGCTTTACTAAAAGTTAACCCCATCATTAAAGTTGAGTTATTGCATGAGCCAGAGTTCCCATCAAAAATATGCAAATATGGAAATGCAAAAGAGGGTGAGAAATGGGTCTTCATGAACACTGATGGAGAGGGGCCACAATATTGTGTCTCATCTGGATACAACTGGGAATGAACTGATCCTCTGGCGTGCAAGAAACTCCAGACCTGCCTCAACAGCCACTCCAAGGCACACTCACGTGACACAGGAGAGTGGTGTAAACAACTGTGAACACCAAGGGTTTTTTTAAACTTTACATGCAGGCAGGAACTAAAAGGATCAAACCAGTGTGAGAAAATACTGATTAATAGTGACCACCTCCTTCAGGTCTTGATCAGGTTAGATGTGAAGTGGTTCTTACAGAAGTGCTTGAGAACATGGCTAATCACCAGTATCCATGAAGCACACAATGCCAAACTTAAAAAAGAGAAATGGTTTCTCTTCCGTGTGATTTTACTCAAGCCTAAAGGCAAAACTGCCTACTGAATCTCTCACAAGCAATCATAACAAGGTCCACCATCCCAAAGCCCTTCTATGGAACATTTCTCCTTAGCATTGAGAATGGGAAGAACAACTAAGAGATTTCTTCTCAACAAACACTGTATGCATTTTCTTTAATGTCTGAGTCACTAATATATCTACCTATGAAACCACAACACAATATTTGACCTTGATATTAAAATTCTTCAGAGATCAAAAGCAAGCGCTAAAAATAGGCAAGATATTTATATAGCCCATAATAGCAGATTCCTATTTACTGGCACCTCTCAGTGGAGACAGGCCTGAACCTAAACCTCAGGTCTGCACATCATACCAAGAAAAGAAAACAAATAAACAAAAAGCTAAAGTTCCATCTCAGATCTCAGAGGGTTACTAGGAATGTTCCTGGTTCTGCTAAAGACTTTGGTGCTTGAATGTTTGGTACTTTTCATGACATGGGAAAAAGAGAAAAGGAAAAGAGCTCTCTTTAGTCTGAAAGTGAGCACTAAAGTCAGCTTGCCTTGTGAATGAAATGGGAGAAGCCCAAGGAACAAAATCTCAGCAACATACTGCTGTCTTTGGGTAAACATTTGTTTGCAATATCTTTTTAAAATAATACTGTCGACTTCAGTGATTGACGATTTCACCCCATTTATCACTGACAACTAGAATTATTTTTTCAGCTGTGGATCATGTTAATTGTGGAAGCTAATAGGGAGGAATGTGAGGTAAATGGTCTCAATACCTTTAATATATGTGATGACTTTACCAGACTTGCAGTACTGTATTTACTGTAACTAAAAGGTCATGCTTTTAAAGGTATTTTAAAGGTAAACAGTGAACTTTTCTGTATCAAACACTTGCAAATCATGTACAAAAATATTTTTAGAAAAGGCAATTAACTTTTTTTTTTTAAATTAACCTTAGTTTCAGATATTTGAAGGAAGGCTTTCAACTTTAACTGATACATGTAAAAACCACAGAGGATTACAATTCTCTCATTGGCAAACAAAGCAATTTAGTAAAGATGGACAAAGGCTGTTGTAATTTACATTACTGCCAATGAGTGCTCATTTCTTCTCTGTAACAAGGTAAATACTGAGGCAATAATGAGATTGCGTGGCTCATTCCATTGTTAAATAAAGAAATCAATTTCCCAGATACTGTAGTTTAATCAATGTTAATTTTAAATGGTACAATCCCATTCACATCTTCAATCACTAGGTCTTACAAAGACAATAGACATGGGAACGCTATAATAAAATAATTCTGATGTAGTTCTGCAAATAGATTTTTGTTGTTATAAGCATTAAAAACACGTGATGTTGACACTGGCAAAAAATCTGGTCTTTAAAAGGTATATATTAATACCGTAATTTGGGTCCATAAGCTTCTCTGAGGCTATGATATCGGACATGGTAGCACACACAGTCTACGAGATGTACACGAAGGTTTCGTTTCAAAAAAATAACAAGATGTGTGTTAGTGGAAAATGGGTATGTGTTTTCAGGTAAGTGAGAGAAGGCGACACAGGACAGAAAGTGCTATTTTAGCATGTGCTAACAGAATGCAGAATGGACTGCTTTCTATATAAGAAATTTTTCGAGTGACAACCTTACCATACAGC
>NW_010234741.1:47145-56117 GCF_000690775.1 Eurypyga helias
ACTGTGTCAAAGCTGACAAGCTCAAAATGTAACCTACCATAAAATTAAGCTTTTTACAAAATGCCCTTTTGATCCTGAAAAATCTATCAACCTTCCAAATCCAAGACTGTCACATTGTTAAAATACCAAATACTTTGCTGTTTGACTGGCCATTAAACTTGGTTTGGTTTGCAGTATGTATGCGCAAGTCGTGATTCTGCTGTCCTCTCCACCCTATCTTTGGGATTAGGCATTTATACAGTACCAGATCTTTTGTTTGGGATTTCCATGATTTAGCATTTCAGTTAGCTGTAATTTGTAACAAAGCTGTAACGTGAGGCTTCTGTACTCCAGTGGTAAATGTCTCCTTAGAAAGAGGGAAGTTTCCATTCATGGAAGATGCCAAACCACAAAAGGATTTATTTTTGTCTTGTTCTACTAAATACATGCAAATACCTTCCAGTGCACACTAAAATGTAATATCATAGTTACTTACGTAACCATAGTAATAAAAATAGTATATTTCTGACATAGTAATAAAAATGAACAACAGCATTTTGCTGTTTCAAGGTGACAGGTGAAAAAGAAGTGCTGTCATTGGTGGGTTTATTTTTTTGTCAGTTTTAGCTCACAATCTAATAGTGAGAATTGAGAAAATTAAAATTGTGAATGGCTTTCCTCACATTGCACACAAGCAGAACAGGTACAACTCATGCCTCTTACTTATTAGCATGTGGGTAGGTTCACAATTGTATGTGTAGATTTTTCATGTGTGAGGAAATGTTTCTGTGCTTGGAAATGAACTACACAACAGCCTTTCATTACAAATATGATCTTTACCAAAACCAGGCAATTTTAAGGCAATGAGTCCCTCTGTTCCTGTAATAGTAGTATGGCTGGGCATAGATTATGTCAGTCCTCCTCTTCACACTCTCAACTTAATTTTCCACTATCATCCCGAAACACCCGAGGACCTTTTGCTAAACATTTTTGTAGCTTTTACTGTAAACATGACAACCAGACAATTACAGTCTCTTTCTCTTGTTCTCTCCACCTACTTGCCACAGGTAACTGGAGCTGCTCAGACCACTGTTAGCACCAATATTATTTGACTATCTGCCTTTTCTAGAGAGTTTCACTGATTAAAAAGTTAAGGCACATTTAAGACCTCATAAATGGAAGTGCTGAACATGCTTGATACACATACGCTTCACAGACAAGGCTGTCCTGAGTATATTCCACCAAAACCCTCCAGAATACCACGTATTACATTTTCCTATGAAATCTGGAGGATGAACAAGAAATATATATAAGCACATTTTGGCTTATCTAAACACAGCTGTGATAAAAGCTAACATACATTAGAAGCAGCTAGCATTAAGCATAAAAGTCTCAGAACTAGCTAAATTAGACCTGACCTTCAGTCCAACCCACACAATGAAATTAGTCAGTGCACACAGAAAGGCTGAGGATTGAGAATGGTAATAATGATCATCTTCAATCTCTTCACTTTACAGAATTCAGCAGCCCTACTAGATTTCAGGAGTCCTTTTCAACTGTAGATACTGAAAAAGGTATGTTTTTTGTTTTCACATAGGATATGGGACGCTCTCTCATCCTCGTTTTAACCCAGGCCCTGGGTGACTAATCCTACAGCTGACACAAACAGATGTTTTTATTTGTTTGAACTATTAGGTCAAAGGGCTAATGAGCTAATGAAAATTCTTTCAAAAGCTATCAAATGAGGCATGATTAGCAGATTTCAGTTCCTAATTGCATGAAACAAAAGCAAAAAATACTCAAGAGTTTACAGACCTTTCGTTTCCACCCTAGTCTTGGTAAGAGGCAGATTAAAAAATAATAAAATGAAAAAAGGGTACCTCAGTAGCTGAATCGGTGACTCCAGTCTGGCTCAGCAGTGCTGTGCTTCCATCAGCTGTTACAGCCTGTGTTGTCAGAGTCTCTTCTACTCAGTGTTTGATAGGATGACAACCAGTTGTCTTAGCAAGCTTTTATTTTTCCCACAGTATTTTCCTTTGCTCCACTCCTGTAGGTTTTTTGGGGTTTTTTTTCCAGGTGTATGTACTTAGCCATGTCACTTTATTTAAAAATAATTTCTAGTCATATAAATATGTCCCTCAGGTTAACATTATGCAATAATTGTACAAAGATTATTCCAATCTCTGTTCTGCCAATAAACCTGCAATATCTTTCGGATAGGTTTCCAGAGTAACAAAATCTTCCTGTGGAAATAAATCAGCTAATTTTTGGAAGTTTCTATTTTTTATATGTATGTGTGTGTGTGTGTGAAAATGTGTAACTATGTATACATTCTTCTTGCCGCCTTCTTAACCTGAAGATTCCAAATTAAGGTAATATGCCATACTCCCAACTGGCTACTACTCAAGAAATCCAAACTTAGAAACTCAACTCTACACAGTGTTTATTTTCTTCTTTTTTTTCTTTTTTTTTTGATAGTGGAAATCATGTATAAATCACAAACAGTACAAGTTCCTCATGTCAGCAGTTGTCCACTTGAATGGGTCAACTTCTGTGTACAGACACTGCATTTTTAGTATAAAGTCAAGATAATATGGCAGTTAACTAATACTTTTGACTACAGTAAAGATACAAACTTTTGTAATATAAATTAATTGCCATTACAAAAAGGCAACTGTATTAACTAATACGGTACAAAAATCTGCAACTTCTATAAATATAATGAAATGCAAGAAGTTAAATGAAATTATACATCACAGATTTTTGTATAGCGCATTTGAAGAGGCAAGCTAAGATACATATAGAGCATTATACAGCAAGAAAAAATATCAAAACCACTAAGATTTAACTTTTTTCCATACAAATGCTAGAAGTACAAGTACAGGACACAACATGGAAGCAGTAAGATTACCAGCTCAGAGTGGGTAGACAAAGAGGTCTTATTGACAAGTTGTAAAGCACTAGGCAGCAGACAGAAGCTTGTCAAAACCAGCTGTTGCTGGATACTGATTGATAATGTTTTCATTCTGACGGCTGAGACGCTGCAGACAGCCACAGGTCTGAGAAGAAGCCCAATGTGGGCACATCACATACACACACATACACACACAAAGTAATTTAACAGATGGCTAATGAACATTAAAGCACAGTATCTTTTTTAAAAAGACAGTCTTCACTCCTTGAAGAACTTGCATGGAAAGTAGAGCCTAGTGCCCAAGTTTATTTCATCTAAATGATGAACACATGTGAAAAGAATAAAAAAAAAGAAAAAAGACACACTTTATATTGGTCATCTGAATAAGAACTGCACGGTGCTTTACATATTCTACCATAGCCAGAGTACTCAACAACACTGTAGACAAGGAGGTGTGATGTGAGCTGCTGTGAACATTTTCAATTTCTCCATAAAAAGGTGAAGGTGTTTATAGACATTAAAAAGGTACACATCCATCAAGCCCATCCACAACACAAAACCACAGAAGAACTACATTCAAAGTAAAGTTAAGCGTTGGTCTTAGCCTTAAGCATTTATGAGGTATTGTTTCAACCTGTGATGAGGAATGATCACTGTGTTAGTAAGAAAAAGCATATTCAAAATAATTCTGGGGGGGAAAAAAAAAAAATCACTGCTCCTGTGCAGTTTGCATTTTCCTAAAGAAAAAGCATTAAGCATCAAAAGGTCCTAGTCTAAGTGGCCACTGGCATATGCCAAAGCCATGTTCTCATCAACTACTTGGGCCTTTTGCATGTTAGTCATGTAGCACCTTCCAACAGTGCATAGTCAGGAAGTCACAACCGAAATGTAATGTGGAAACTCTGAAGTTTATGGACCAGATAGTTGGTACAAACAAGTACAGTTTTAAGAAAGCAGTACAGTTGGGCTTGTTTTTATTTGCTGTACCTTTTGGTCCATAACTTTAATATGAGAAAGAAGGGGAAAAACAGTAAAAAAACCCCACAAACTCTCGTCTTCTAACTAATGCTCATTGAAAAAGCAGTAAAAGCTCTCAATCCCTCTTTCTGCCTCCCCAGACTGCCTGGCTTCTCTGGAAAATAATTTGGCCACTCCTCCCCACCACTTCTTATTCGTCATTGTCCCTAAACAGGACAGAAATCTGGGAACCTTGTGAAAATTTGGTGACTCTGTAGCCTCTCACCTCACATCAGTTAAGAAAGAGTTTGGAACCTTAGGTCAGATTCAGTTCCTCTTTAAATCCAGCGAAAGGAGCCTCCTTAACCCACAGAAGAGAAACTGATGGGCAGCTGGGTCCCATCTAAACTGTGCAGAGGGAACCGAAACCAACAAAGGGCTCCTCTCTGTGTTTTAAAATGAACAATTCCAGTTCTTGCGTATTTCCAAGACTAATAGGAGTGAGGCAACTGACCTGGCAGGAAAGAGAAGAAAAACAAAGCAGGAAGAGATGCCCTTCAGGCTTTCTGCCTTTTCTACCACAAAATTAAACACGGAGCTTACCAGTTTTCCCAGCTTCTTTCTGCTAATAGGATGCAAGTTAAAACAGTGATCATCAGGCCACGCATTTGGGGAGAAATAATTCTGAGCAATGCAAGAAATCCATGGAAATTGAAAAGTAAACAAAAAAACCTATTAAAACCATTTTGTTTAACAAAGAGTATAATTGCAACTAATAGAGAAATGGCTTTTATAAGCCTTTAAAAGCTGATCCTTGCTATTTTCTTATTCCCAAATAAACTAGTGAGAAACTACAATAAACTTCAAACTTAAAAATAAACGCTCAGAGTGGGAAAGATATGTTGGTTAAAGCCTTGGAAAAAAAAAAAAAGGAAAAAAAAGCAGTTTTGAGTTTCAAAACACAAGCAGAATGGATGAGGAACCACTGACACTTCCCCACAGTTTGTGCTTGCAGACAGTCACGCACGTGGCTCGCTGAAGGTACAAAGCACAACACTGAAGGTGTGCGCCGGCCCAGCGACCGGCCTGCACATACCCTGTTGTGACTGACTTCAGGGTGAACCAGTGACCTGGCAAGCGTCTTTTAACGGACAAAATCGGTTTATAAGGTTTTAAAAAAAAAAATCAACAAAAGGCAGCCAAAAAACTGCAAACCTACAACGGGGAAAACTTGGAAGGAGGAAACATGCACTGTGTTACTGGAACCAAATGGGACTGAACCAAATGTATTACAAGTGCTGTTGCCAGTGAATACTTTTTTGTCTTGTAACTAACATTTAGCCCAGAGGAAGTTTGAAAGAACAAGTTATAATCCCCTGAAAAGAGAAGCTGATAGTACAAACACTGGAAGGCCCTTAATTACGGTATAGATGCCTTGGCAGTGTTATGATACCAGCAATACTCTCTGAATGAGTGATAAAGGAAGCGATCCTTATTTAAAATCAGTCACACTTCTAACTAGTAATAAAGCCTCCACAGCTGAATTAACATACATCTGCTTTGCTTCTCATGGAAAAATACTTCCAGTGAAAATTATTATTTACTTTATCCCCTTTTTGTATATTTTCTAAAAACTCTGTTACTCAGACCACATGTTTATGTCACCTATTGTTCCCAAATACTGTTATCCACACACATCCTTTTGCTAATTTACCTTTCAGGAAACTACCAGCAAAAATAACGGTTCTGCCTTGGACAAGGTTATGCTGTGACTTGAGGAATCACCTCACTTGTCAACTGTGTTTCCGCTTGGCAAAACTTCAGGACTAACATTTGCATTAGCATGAAACTGCTTTCCTTTAAGACATTCTATTAAGGTTCTCAGTGGCTGTGTTTTCCATACTGCATGTCAGTAAACAAGCTAATACAAATTAGTCTCACAAATCCTTAAGACACCAGTTATTTTCTGAAAGCCAAGCTAGCAGGTAGAGTTCCTCCATTACAGACTACGTTATTTTTGTGCGTGTAAAGTTTCCTACCAAGGATGATTGCAAGGCAAGAAAGCAACACGAAGTGTGCAGAAATAGTGGTAAACAAAGAGGAACTCCCTATTTCAGTAGTGTAGACAACTTTACTGGAAATAGTTGTGTACCTGATTCACAGAATATTTATTTTAACAAAAGGACATTCTGCACTAACTGTGTATGATCAACTTATCACAGCACAGCCTTGATACCACACCGTAATTGAGCTGAGAGCAGAATGTGCAGGTACACTGATGCCTGGAGAACCACTCTTCTCTCTTGTGTTTCACATTCTTGAAGGTTCGAAGTCTCTCTCTTCTAGCAAGTTTATTAGAAGGGAGAAGCTGTCTTTTACTGCTTCCATATCATCCAAGGAGCAGGGTTTAAGAATCCAGCGCTTTCCACGTGCAAGTGGCTCAAGTTCAAAATATTTTTTTATCTATAAAGAGAAAAAAAAGAAATTATAATGACAACTCTTTGTTTCTCATCTAAAAAAAAAACCCTACCAAAACAAAGAAACAAACCAAAACATCAAAAAAACCCATGTAAAAAAATCAGTATACTCATTTTTAGAATCTTACCCACAGCTGTTCTTATAATACAGGTTATATGACATGACCTGAAAGTGTTTTCTTTAGGGGTGAGTGACCTGCTTGGAAGCCACCATTCTACCCATACATTTAACAGCATGGGAGGTCTGGGGGAGAACTATACAGTCTTAAGGCAAAGAGCAAAGCTCAGGAAAGCAGTGTTCAAAAACACAGCCAAAACAGCAAAAGAAACTAAGAAATTTTTGGTTATGTTTTTATTCTAATGTTAAACCTGTATGTTTCATCACACTCTTACTGGTAAACACTTAAAATGCAGACTTTGTCACCAGAATAACTACAGAAATGAATTGCCAAAAATGTACAATTCTAAACATTTCACAGAAAAGCGAGCAATAACAGAGGGTTTCTTAACAACTTTGAAAATATTAGAAAAAACAAAAATCCTTCTGAAGTCAGGTTTTTTTTTCCGAAATTAAATATATAGACGACTAGCACACTAATGTGATTAGGATAGTAATAAGTATTATACATGAGACATGATGGCTTTCTACAATCACCTTAATCCAGCACATTCCAGCAGATTACAGCTGGTTACTAACAATATCTAATAATGCCTTTATTAGGCATTTCCATACAAAGGAAGGAAACCTTTTAATGAAACTAATTCCTTTTTTACTTCTGCAGCAACCATGCAGCAAAGAAGCATAAGATGATGATGCAATATAGAATAGCAAGTTTTAAGGTGATTATAAGCTTTGAAAAAACAACTGAGGAAGATGCAGTTTCTTGGAAAGACCAGTCATCACTGACGCTAATTATACCAACTGTCAAGGCAGAAACACAGACCCACAGAAAGACTGAGAAAGAAAAGACTTTAATTTAGTAGTATACTCCAATCACGTTTCAAAATAACAAGTACAGTGTCAAAATACTTTTGATGCCTCCTAGAAGACAACAGTCTGCAGATTATTTTAGTCCACAAAATACTGTTTTCAACAAAATTTATTTGATCGAATACTATTTGATCCAAAAGTCGTCTCCTGTTTGACTTGTCAAAATAGGCATTTAGTTCTTACATCCAAAATCATATCCATCAGCACTTGCTATTGTCAACATACCAACAGAAATATTTAGTCCTGACTTAGTTTGGCAATAATTACAAGGACAAGAATGAGCAAATATTCTTAATTTTCTTTTATCACAGACTGCGCCACAAATACGCACAACAACAGGAACACTTGCTTGTATTGTGATAGGCAGTAGAGGCCCTAGACAGGCAACTGGAACCACACTGTGCAAGGCTCCATGTGCAGGGGGGATAAAAAAAGAAAGAAAGAAAAAAAAAAGCCTTCCAAAGTCCAAACAAGCTGCAACATCTCTATGCAGCTCTGATAGTGTCCATGCAAGAGTTTTGTTTAGCTAGTAAAGTATTCTAGTAGAAGAAACTGACTGTAGCTGTATCAACTCATGTAAATCAGAGTTCAACTGTGGCAATGTGGCAGGAAGGGTTTTTATTTTTCGGAAAGGAATTTGGAGCAGAGCGTTTAAGTAACAAAGTTTAAGTAACAAATATCAGGGAAGAAAAATGGTGGGTTTGAGATGGGAACTTCTGCTTCCCCAGCTAAGACACAAGTGAAACTTTTAAAATCTCTTTCCAACAAAGCAGAATTCTATCCCATTATATCCCACATTTGAAAATTAAGTTTGGTGCTTGACATTCTTTTCCCCTCAAACAAATTTCAGGAAACATACAAGTTGAAAAGAACGGGACTTCAACAAGGAGTACTTTTGTATCAGCGTACCTACTTTTCAGCATTTCAATCTCTGTGCCATATTAACATCTGCTGTGTTAGCATGGTTACGTGTGATCAGAACCTAAACACTCATCTCTGTAAGGGATACACTGCAACGTTTCCGGCAGCTGAAGCGACACCAAATTGCAGGTACCCCCAGGTACCCCCATTAATATATTGAATACATGGCACCGATCGTAGTACTGGAGAAGCAGGGTAAGAGCGGTCTCTTGCCTGTTGCGGCAGCAGCCTCCTTGGCTGCTAAAGAAGGGGAGGAAGTAAAAGCTGCACAGAAGCCTAACAAAGCAAGGTGTCAGTGCAGCTAGCTGATGCAGCAGCCTGCTGGTGTTAAGCTGACAAATATGGCTGAGTAATCTGAGATGTTTCAGACCCACAACCCAGAGGATGTCCACCACACCCCCTCTACTGGAAGACTATCGCCATCAGCCCCTTGAGCTCACTGAAGTCTGTCCACAATCTTACTTACGTAGCCTCTGGAATTAAAGCTAAACAGTGTGAAGACTCCTTATTTATATATATATATATATATGCACCTTAGGAAAAGGTCATTACATTGTAAGGAAAGTATTTGGGTTTAAAAGCATTAAATATCTAGAAACACGTACATAAGGGAATGATGGCAGCAAGCGGACTAGCACTGAGTCTCGTGCGTTTGTGAGCAAATACGACTTTGCTAACCAAGGCAGTCTCTAGCTAAGAAAAACACAATGACTTTAAGCTGTATTTCAGAGAC
>NW_010234741.1:56128-65901 GCF_000690775.1 Eurypyga helias
GACAGAATTTCTATTTCAGCAATCGAACAGCATCAATTGATCTAGCAAAACAAATCTGGCTGATAAAATATTTATTTGGAGGACCAACATCAATTAAAATTTATTTTTCCCCATTTCTAGCTGTGTAATTAAAATATAACATAATCAGCAAGGTACTGTCATCATTTTCCACACCTAAGGAAGAGTTCAAAGTATCTGCATTAATAGGCCTTAGATGGATGCTGAAATTAAAGTGATCGTTAAGCAGCGGCTTTTGAAATGGCAAGTTTTGATAATGGTATGAAAGCACAACTGCTTATAGTCACATAAGTAACAGCTATTTTGTTCATACCTACAGAGAAAAGATTTGCTAGATGACCTGTCTCTAATCCAAATAGAGAAAAATAGCACTAATTGTCTTACAAATAATAAATAACTAAGAAGTAGCACAGAAGTGATTTTCCACAACTCCAGGGACACTCTGTGGTATGTTGCTGTAATTCCTCATTTAAACTTCACATCACAGTGGAGTTTTCTAAAGCCCAGAGTTCTGCAAGCAGGCTCTACAGCTGTGAAGCTTCCAGAAGGAAGTTTGCAGATACAGACGTTTTCCAATTTACGGTAACTTCTCTTACCTTTAACTCAGAAGATGTCATTCAGTTCTAAAAACAAGTAAGTTTTTTTTAGACTTAAAAAGGAACCATTATTACATGCAAGGGGTGAAACAACTACATGAAAACACACAGACACAATCAGATGCCCAACACTGTTCCTACAGTTGAGTTTTCCACTGGAATGCTCTCTGCTCACCATCCGCTTTCTGGTCTCTCGTTGCTTTGTGCCCCAATGACCATCATTCACACTTGTTCCCTACCAGATTTCCTAAGAGGATGCACACTAACCACCAAAATATCCAAAGGAAGCCAAAACTCGCTGAATACTGACTCACCTAGGTAGTTCTTGCACAAACAGATAACCAGCAGTAACTATTTTACAGCTCCCTTCAATTGCATTAGCACAAAAGGGGTGAGTTCTTGAGGGAAGCTCTTTTGTCTTTCCCTCTCGCATAAATGGTGAAAAGCTTTCTGCCTGTTCATGGATGCTGAAGCAAAACATAAAGACTCAAACATGCTTCAGATGCCTCACGTGCATTTACGTACAGGCTTTGCATTTTTAAGTGCTTACTGTGGGATTGCTAGATTTTCCAGATATAACACTAGAAGAAAATAAAATCCATTGAATCCGCATAATTTTAAGACTTCTTTGCTACTATTTCACAGGTTCTCACTGTATGTCTTGACTTCACATGGGGGCCTTGATTTATAGGGAAGCTGACATTGTATTTATGCCACAATCTGAAGTAAATAAAATCTAACAATACACATTTGCAATTATTCCCACTCTTCCCACACTCCACCTTCTAAGTCCTATTCTACTGGCGCAACATACTAAGCATATGGTTATCAAATGTTGCTTAACCTACGTGCTAGAAAAGTCAAGACACAATAAAAGGATTGGTGCCCAGAACCTCAGCTGGTGTAAATTAGTGTAGCAGTGGAACTGATGTTACTAAATTGATACACGTAAGCGGAATAACCAAGCTGTGCTGAAAGCTTTTAAATGCTCTGTTGCTGAAGCTCATCTAGACAGTTCACAACATACATGAACGTAAGACATATAGGAAGACTTAGATACTGTAATATAGGAATACAGAGCCAATTCTGTCTGTTACTCAACATGAAAAAAAGCTGATTAAAAATATTATTTCTCATTGGAATTAAAAATTTTAATACCCAATTTCACCAGCACAAAAAGGCTTCCAACCTACTCTAATTAATCTGTTGTAAACAACTACAAAATTCAGGTAGTCACTTCTATTTCCAGCTGTATTTGGAGAAATTAATGGAAAAAATATTTTTTATTCATTTCTAGTTTATTGAACAATTTTACTTGGAAAAAAAAAATTTGTAACACACGTACATTATGTGTACATAATCAAAGGCTGCATAGCCATGTCAGTGTCCCCACTAGTCCAACAGGATTAAGCAAGTACCACTGCAGGAGGGTGACTGGTGGAGGTATGAATTAAACTAAAATTAGCTAATTTGTGGAATCCGTATACTAACCCCAAGAAATGGTTCATTTATCTGTCCCAAATCTGCATGGCCAAGAAATGCAGTAATAATGGGAGGCTGGGTTTCCCCATACTCACACAGTGAAAAGTTTCACTGAGATGTGATGCTGAGATTGCCTTTTGAGACATCACAAAAATCTGCCCTTGGAGCAACTGTTTAGAAGATGCAGGAGAGAGAGAGGCAGTTTTGATTGCCGAGTCCATGAACAACAGACGACCTGCCTATAACAGTGACCAAAGCATGTGCAAATTCAGTATATTTGGAGAAGAGAAAAAGCCAAAAGTCCATCACATAGCATTAAGTTTTAAAAAGGGAAACTACATAAAATGAGTAACTTAAAGAAAATTAACTGTGCAGCTAAAAAGGTAAAAGGCTTGCAGGTGGCATAGAAAAAAATACCATAATTAGAGGCTCAGAGTATATTTATACTTCTACCAAAGACTTGAAAAGAAACAAAAAAGGCTTTCAACAGTTGCAATAAAGAAAAGGATGGTATTAGAGGTAAAAGAAGTCATGTCTAAAAAAGGAAAAGAGAAAACAAAAGAAAGGAAATTCTGGCAAATTAAATAGAAACCACAAATGTTGACCTACTAACCATAGAGTGGAACCCATTGGTTAAATCACTACTGATGCTAAAAAGCAAATTGAAATCCACTCTAGTTTACGTTAGTGTGTTGGACTGCGAACTGCACAGACCCTTGAGCTGCTACACGTGCTCCGCTGCTGGTCCTGTTCTGAGTACAGTGATTTATAAGAGTGGGCAGAATGGATCGGTAGCCACTTCATCTTAAATCAATAAGCTCAATCCACCGGTGTACTGGAGTTAACACTTCCATGCTTTTGCCTAAAAATCTGCTAGAAACCTGACACCCCAGTTGGCTAAGAAGGACCTCTCCACTGACCAGAACAGCTGCTCTAACGTGCAAAACTGTCCACAGAAGTTTCATAACGTTTATTCCTCCTACAGAGACATTTCATATCCTCCTGAAAAGATACTTCACGTGCCTGCTCGTATGCTTCTTCCTAACAGTGACCTCATCCATGTCTGCAGGGATCCTTGTAATGCACCTATGTCTCATAAGCACTGCTCCTAAAACACCTATACCTCATGTTTATTGACTCCATATGGAATACCTCTTATGGAACAGAGAGGGGAAGGAAAGTGCCTTAGCTGATGGGAATGGATGGTGATATGCTGTGGTCTGGAGCAGCTGATGGACGGGGCTATTCGCAGGAATTCCAGCTGAGGTTGAGTAACACTGTCAGCCATAGAAATGCTCTTAAATTCTAGTTTATTGAAGCTAAATCTTTCCCTGCCAGCTGACTTTTATGTGCCAGTCATTCCAAAGTCTGAATGGGCACTGTTAAAAGTTTGCAATGAATCAATTAAGTACATATTATGATAATCAACATTATGTAACTGAACTGCCTTTTTTTGGTTTTTAAAACCTGCTGAAGTATAAAACCAAAGGAAAAACCAAGACTGTCTTCTTCAGCATTTCTCTGTGATGGCGGGGTAAGCAACTTCTCTAGACAAGACTTCAAGATTGTCAGAGGCCTTTTTGTAAAACTCCTCCGAGGTAGTGAGGAACGCTTCACAAATTCTGCTTTGTACAGCTTTGTAATAGTCATTTGTTTTTTAAATTTTAATTTTTACAAAAGATTACCTGAAACACTTCCAACTGAGCATTGTACTTAGCTTTATAATAGAGACGGCCAATATTTTTGGCTCCTTAGTCTTTACAAAGAGGAATACGGTCACTTCCACACACATTCCACAAAGTAATTTACATAGTGCCTTATGGAACAGACGGACTCTCCCATCCTTCTTGTCTCCAGTGGCCACAAGACACTACACTTTTCAGATTGCAAGTGGCTGCTGAAAGATGCATTTTAAAGAAGGTACCTAACTGTTCTGAATGAAGAAACAGGATGCCTGGCAAATCAGCACAGACATGCTGTTCCAAACATCGAGCACACAGTACTGGCTAATGCAAGTGTGAGACAAGAAAAAGGGGAGTGACCTGGAGAGCTGGAAGATGAATACAGTGGGGTGCCTACCCTCAAACATAAAATAGTGCATCATCTATCAGGGTGGAGAGAGTGGAAGATTTTTTAAAAAGGACAAGTATTTCTTTCATACAGATATATATGGACATGTTATAATGGGTCTGGGACAAATAAGACGGATGAGTGAGGACAGAAAACTGCTGAGGGTGCAAATGTACTACTGAGATGTGCATGTAGGCGGATAGAAGCAAAGAAAGGCTTTGAGGAGCTACTAGCATCTATCAGCTCATTTCATGCAAGTCCTTACCACACACACCTCTTTGGTTACATTCTGTTAAATTGTTCAAGGAAATAGTAAGAACTGGGTCGCTGACAAAACATACACCTTTACTTTGCCTTCCATGTCTCATTCACTCAGCATATTCCCTTTATATAAGCATGTGCTCTTCGTACAACTGGAAGACACAGGGATAACAAGAGAACAGCAGCAGCTTATCTATAAAGCCAAAACCAGACTTCCAAATGAAGATTCAGGCAACCAGTGCTGGGCTGGACAAACAAGTCAAGGACTTACAGTATCCAACCTCAGAGTGAGCAAAACAGCACCCCTTCTTGAGTGACAAGTGAAACAATGATGAGAGAGAAGGAGGCTTTCTACAAAAATGCGTGCAATGAAAGCACGGTAAAATATTGTACTTCAATATCTTTGATTCTTTAGTCTATTACAAAGAACTAACTAGAAGTGTAAATCAGACATCAGATTTAATACACCACAGTAACCCATTGAGTTACTGATCCTATTGCCTCCTCTCTTACACTTTTTCTAAAGCATTTTGGGTTGCAACAGGTACTGTCTGACAGCTACATACTTAAAGTGTTAGAATATGAAATCCTGAAGAGTAATGCTGAAAATTATCCCTGGCTACAGTCACCTATTCAGGGGACATCTAAAATTCAAAACACAACACCCTTTCCCCCCTGATACTACATGGACATAAAATGTCAATTTACTGCATATTAGGACAATTTTCTATAAAAGTTTATTTTTAGCACAACCACATATATTCCTAAGGTAAACCAAAAATAACTGATTGAATTCAATATAAATTTAAACTTAGCATAACTCATTGAAATTACTATAATTACATCATATTCACAATCTGCTTTAAAATAAATAAAATGGAGCATATCCAAAGATAACTTTACAAGATACTTATTAAAAGCTTTTAATATAGAACCACTCATCTCCTCTCTACCTTCTCTCACTCATGTTTATTTTTTTGTTACATCTTCAGTTAAATAACTTAAGGAAAACAAAGAACTAGTACAAACTCAACACTCAAAACCTTTAAGTATATATCTTGCAGAACCTTGCAGAGTTTTCGTACCTTTTTTTTTTAACTGACGGCAGATATTCATGGTTTACTTCAGAATATAATCCTAACCACAGAAAATGCTGATTTCAGCTAGCATAAACTACAGATCGTGGTTTCAACTAGTTACAAAACCTGAGACACAGGTACACAGTGCTGAGTTTTTACGCTACCTCCCCCCCGCCCCCTTGCAGAACCTTGCAGAGTTTTCGTACCTTTTTTTTTTAACTGACGGCAGATATTCATGGTTTACTTCAGAATATAATCCTAACCACAGAAAATGCTGATTTCAGCTAGCATAAACTACAGATCGTGGTTTCAACTAGTTACAAAACCTGAGACACAGGTACACAGTGCTGAGTTTTTACGCTACCTCCCCCCCGCCCCCCACACCCGCAAATGTCAAAATAACCTTTAGAATAATGAGAAGTCCAAAGATCAATCCATATTATGACATCCTTTCTGCAAATGGCATGTTTTCTGTTCAGATAACAGTTAAACAGTGTTTTCTGGAGAGGTGCATATGTGGTGATTCATCTGCATTTGCCTGAACACGTACATAAATCTAGCAGTTGAATAAATAACATCTGTATACTGTGCCCACGTCTGCAAAGCACCAAAGCACTGTATGGACACGTATTCTTGTATCAACAGCAAAGAGCAGGATTTCTAAGGGCGTTGTGGTTAATTCCCCACATTTACACTGCTGAAACCGTTCCAAGCCAACAGCCAGTGTGAACACAAAAGAAAAGCCATTTGTTCAGCAGTAGCTGCGGTTGCAGGGGATGCGTGCTCTCATGCATCACACAGCGGTCGTGCCTATTTTCACTCGGCCTGTACCCGGTACAGAGCGGAGGGTACAAACGAAGGACAGCTTCAGCCTCCCTTCAAGGCCCTTTGCTGATGGGAGTATTATTAGTTATGCCACACAGTGGCAATGGAAGCCCAGAACTAACTGCAATTAACCGTTTCTGGTTTGAAAGCAGAAACCGTGAAATAAATCCGTTTTTGAAAAAGTTAACATACAGTATTTCTGAAGCAAAAAGTGCTCCCAGAGACCCTGCCACAGCCAGCTTCAGCTTGACTGCCAGAACACCATGGGCTCTGTGATCCCCCAGCTCTTCCAGTGCTAGGACTCCTGCGTGACCTGGTTCTGAGGATTTCCTCCTTGCTCCACAGTTACAGGAGGCAAATCTGGGCTTCCGGTTTTATAGGTACAGGTCTCTGGAAGTGCCATTCACAGAAAGCCACCACTTTAAACTAGTATTCCAGGCAGCTCCAAACTCATCTCCATTTCTTGACATTTCATAACTCTCCACCGAGAAACATGGCAGAAGTCCTTCATTCCCTGTGACTAGGACCTTCCTCGAGTAAGGACCCCAACAGTTTCCAGATTCCTTCATAAAGAAAAAGGATACCAAGAGGAAAATTACACAGCTCAAAGACCTGTACACAGGGGTATAGAGAACACCCATATGTGAAACCAATTTGCCACTACCTCTAAAATCATAGGAAATGCGTGAACAACCATAGCTATGTAAAAAAGGGAGCACTGTACACTGAGAGAGGATGTTTTAAGCCAAGTAACTGAACCATTTGGAAGCAACATTGGTGAACTGATGCAGACGTCTGCACCAATGATGCTGGAAAAGCCAGGGATGACCGGAAGGATTTTGTGAAGATGTGTGAATACAATGAGATGCTGAAGAACTGCACAGTTCTTGGCTCTTGAATTCAAAGGTAATTTAAAGGCTAGAATCTCTCTTTTTCCAAGCTCTGGTGTTATTCTTTCCATTACCGTAGGCTGCAGCTGGGAGTTCTACCTGTCTGAGAAGTCTTTCAGTAAAAAAGTCTCATGGGAAGGGACAAGCAAAAGAGTAATGAATATTCTCCACTTACTGCATCAAGATATCACTTGCTCTATATTATCCTGACCCACGCTTCAAGGAAAAAGATGAAATAATAGGCAGTAGATCAAGAGTTGCATATACATAAAAGAAGAAAGATCCACTGATATCTCAGGCAGGATATCAACCTTTACATAAAAAAAAAAAAAAAAACCAACACAACAAAAAAACCCCATACCCAAAGAACCAACACTCCTCTCAAAAGAATGCCCCAGTTCTAGGGCACAGGTAACACCTATAAAATTTATGGCCTCCTTAGAGGAGGGCTACTGATAATAATATTGAAGATGCTTAAAATGGGATCTGTAATAAAGCTATTGTTCCTTTGATTAAGCGAATTAAGGCTTGCCTTTGTACACCTACCACTGTGGAATACCTTTATAGAGTCACTGAAAAAAAAAAGATTATTTATGAAGAAAGGCACCTGAAGGCAGGAAGATTATGTCCTGGTGCTGCCCCAATTCCCATGATTATATCAATGAGAAACAAAAGCAGGTATTTGTCAAGTGATTGCAGCAGAAAGGGAGACAGAGGTTCTGCAAGCTGACAGGCAGCTCCTTCCCTCTACCTCTGAATCTGACTCACAGTTTTACCAAGAGCTCCTAGCATTACATCTGGGGCAAGCTTCTCACTGGAAAGGAAATCGTTTATAGCAAAAACAAAGCTGATAATAATTTTTTAAGAGGATGAGAAGATTAATATCAGTTGAATGAATATCTTCATGCAGCAGATTTTTCTAAGCACTCTTCACAGAGTAACCTACCTATTCAAAACTGTGGTCTAACAAAGGTATAATTACCTCTTTAAATTTTGGGCTTCTGGTGTGCAAGATAGGTCTTAATTCTGCACACGTGCAGTTACAAATTGAGTTTTCTTTGCATTAGAAATCACCATATCATCAGTTTGATGGCCATTAGTGACAATCTAAAAGGTTACAGTGTATGTCGCTAGCTTTTTGAGAACATGCTCAAAATTTGCACCATTTTACCACTTCTTGATAATGAACTATTAAATATGACTACAGCTAAAAAGACCTTAACGAAGTCCTCCATACCAGGCCAGGAAAAGTACTGTAGATTGAAGTTAATGAGTTTAAGTCCCAAACTCACATATAAGAAACAACCAATTATCCTGTCTGAAACACAGGCTGGTAAAACTCTCAGTTACTTGTAAAACGGTCTGCTACACACGAGTAAGATGTTGTTTAAATGACTTGTTTGACTAGATGCATTCACCATGAAATTGATTCTTTTAAAGCATTATTTTTAAACTTGATACAAGTTAACCGTATAAACTGAAAATGGGAAAAAAATCTGGCATTATAAAGCATAGGTTTCAGTACGAGTTTAGTATTTTATGAGGTCGAGGGTTACTTGAATGAGAAACTCATCAAGAACAAATAGTCATTTGTAGAGCGGTAATTGAAAGGTTTTTATACGATTAAACTATTCTGCCATTTACTATGCCAAGATGTATGGTATAGGAACTAGTGTTATTCCAACGCAGACTGTGCAGCTCCAAAGTAGTACAAAGACAATAAAACAACAAATAGAACATCTTTCAGCCAAATATAGCACTATATTGTGGTTTTACACCTGACACTTCCAGTTAGATTTAGTATTATTATTTTGTTATGCCTTTTAGGCAGTGGGTGGCATGATAAGGGGATAACTAGCGACAGACTACTGAACATTCCTCAATCTGCAGCTCAGGGACTCAGTTTTCAACTTTACAGTTGTCCAGATCTCAAAGAAAAAGAAGAAACCATTGCAAGGAGGTTGTGGAGTTGAATATTTAAGAAACCCCCAAAAGGTAAAAAAATGTTGTTCGATAACATTGTAGATTTGAATGTTTAGCATGGTCCTATAAATACAGACAGAGAGACCATTCCAGGGTTTTAGGTTTTCTTCCATAACTGTTCTATGGCTTTACAATGAATTAGTGTACTAATGGTACATTGCTAATAATTCACAGATGCTTCAGCGACTTAAACCAAAAAAAGTCTAGCAGCTAAAATTTGAAATCTTACTAATGGAACATTTCCAACTGTCCTCTCAAAAAAGAAATGACCTCATTATGAGGTCACTTGAAGCACTAACAATATTTAAAAAAAAAATCAATACAACGAAGCATTTTATGTATTGCTCCAGAAAAGCTGGAAAAGACACTATGCTGCCTACTGCAAAACTGTTTCGGAGAAGAATCCAATTCTCAAGACTTCGAATAAAGGAGTACTTGCACACTGTACAGCAGTTTACTCAACATGCAGTGAAGAGTGCCACCAGTCATGCTGTTTTATAAGCCCAGCAGTAGACAGATTAATAGAAAGGACATTGTCACCATCATGTCAGGCCACAGGCAGTGCAGCA